>NC_137507.1:5852500-6052500 GCF_041902795.1 Electrophorus electricus
GTACGAATACACTCAATTTGTCAACATTAGTTGTTAAGGTCTGTCAAAAATCCATCAGCCTAACAGATAATTAAGTGTGCATCTAATGAAGAAAGGTGTTTCTTTTAGTCTTCCCCAACCATCCCACAATCCTACAGAAAACAGATCCACAGACAGAAATTCAGTCCACATCAAATAAAGAAAAGTTAACTTGCTTGCCTGCCTATCCCACCACACATTACGTCTAAACATGAAATGGAAAAAGAATGTAGTTCCAAACTCTACTAAATATCTCCACTAAATAAAATATAAATATAAATATCTAAAAGTAAAAATAACCACAACTATGCTACAACTAATAAGAAGAAGAAAGAAGAAACAATAGACAACTAAAAATACACACTAATATATTACTAGTCATTTCTTTATTCTTGCATGAATTAAATGATTTCTTTCCATTGTGTGCAGACAAAAGAAATAAACAAAATTGTTTAAATTAAAGTTGTTAAATGTTTAAATTGAAGTTGGAGCATCTGAATTTTGTGCTATGTTCATTTTGTAAGTGAATGTAAGCAAGGGAACTGCCTCAACTGCCCTCTGACTGAGCACTGTATGGCTGGATCAATACGAACTTGTGGACTTACAGTGACTCTGCTTCCTTAACTCATCACCCTGGCCATTAACTTGAAGTGATCTTTATAAGATGCTTACAAAACACAGACCCCACTGGACCACCAATGTTTAGTCAAAACATGATGTCCAGTATCCAAATCCCACCGCAACAGATCTGTAAACCTTTCAGCAGTAACATATAATGCCTGAAAGCACCTCCATCTCTTGAGTATACAGATATTTATTTATTCCACACGTAAGTTTCAAAGCATCACAGACTAGCCTCCCATTTAGAGTAGGTTACACTCCAAATTTCAAAATCTCTAAAATTCTATAGGTCTGAATGTATTTTGTTCACTCTGGTTGTTAATGCATAACTTCAAAGACAGAGCCTCATTAGCAGAGGGGTAAAAATCTGTGTATATACTCGTTTACATTTGTTAAAATGAGATGAAAGTGTCCAAGTCTAAATTACTAATCAAATATGATTGGGCTGACTGTACTAACTGTCCATAAACAAGGCAGTCAGAGATAGACACAGACAAAACTGAACACCATTTCTCAAAGTGGAATATAGAAGCTCAAGCTTGTGATTGTTGTGAATGGACCTGAAAAAGCAAAGAAACATTCTGAATATTAAAGCATAGTTGGCGTTTAGCAGGTGGTGTTATCCTTCACACCACTGCTAAAGCCTATTAGGCCAATCTCACGGTTTCTCTTACACACACAGGCTCGAGGTGAGTTTTCTTTTATTGAAGAATTTTTCCGCTCTTTTATAGGGGCGGAGAATTGTCCTCTGAATGGCTGAAACTGTCAGGAGCATGAGCGTCTCCGAACAGAGATTTATTAATGTTTATTAGAGATGAATAGATCAAAGGCTGCCCCATGACAGACGATCAATCACGTATCAAATCAAGGATGGCAATGCTCTAATAAAACAAGAAAAAGAGAAGCAGCTCACACTAGCCGCATTCTTTTGTCCCGTCTTTCCACGTGAATTATTGGTTTTTTTTCTGCCTCATGTCCTTTGATAAGCCATTCTAAGGTCTCATGTTGAACGTAAAAGAAGAGTTTAGCAAATAAGGCAATTCTACGATATGACCTTTACATATCAGTATACTAACAAATGAAATCAAACAACTCGACGCGGAAAAGTGTCTAAGCGTCTGAACCGTTGTTATTCTCTGTAGTAAAAGGTCCATCTGGTTCATAGGAACGCCGAGAAACTCTCACGATCCACTTTACTCAATTGTTCATGCAAGTTTTGTTTTCTTGGTGTTTACTTGAATACGATATGGTAAATGAAGGTTTAAAGCTAGTTGATATTGCCCTACTCTCAAAACAAGTTGGGATGCCTCCAGCGTGAAATGGTCGGTGGCTCGGTTAAACATCTCGCTGACGCCGCTTACCTGCAGATCGCCTCGGTTCTTGCTGCTTTCTCCTCGGCATTGTCACTGACCCTTTCCACCGTTCTTTTCATGCAGGAATGACATCAACTGTCAATCAAAGAAAGAAAAAATATCCTAAAACTTAACAACTATATTGACGAGCACTGTCCTTTTCTCGCGGACCGAACTTATTTCTTGGGTTTATTTGTCATCCCAAGTTGACCACCGCAACAAAGTATTAATAAGTGCGTAGTTACAAATCCTAAACATACCAGAAAAGACTTGAAAAAATATATAAGGGGAGGAAACAAAAAATGAATTTCGCCAACTCATTTCAGGCCGATGGATCATCTTCTGGGGGGTAAGCGTTTTCACTCACTATCCTCACTAGCCATCGGGAAAGGGTTATAATTTCCACGTTATTTTGCTATGAATTGTTCAAAGTCAACATAAAAAAACAAGTTATCCCAAAACTGAAAAAGAACTTATATAGTTATGCAGTTAAATGTCCTCTTAAAACTGTAGAAGTCTGAGAGAAATTTTGGAGAAATAGACAGGCATTATATGGTTAACGTCAGTCCGTCAGCACGCCACCTCGGCCGGATCAAGATTCGCTGTCATCAGATACTTTTCGCTCTTTCCTTTTGCGAGTGAGGAGGCTCGGCTTTGACTAACATTGTTAGTCGTCAGAAGAATTTTCAACACAGCTCTGAGTGCATGAAGACGCGGGATACCAGCGCGCACGAAAAACAAACAAGATACAGACATCCACCCTCCGAGGTCGAGATGGGCTAATTCCTCTTGAAACTCCTGGGCTGGAGCCCGGGTCTCGTCTGATCGGAGAAAAACGCGTTTGCGCCAGAAGCGTTTCAGACAGTCTCAGCTGATAGACAGACGCATCGAGTGGCTTTTCCTGCTTCGTTTACTCCTCCCCTCGCCCCACAAGCGTCACTCTGACAGTAAAACCTCCTTGTCAATCTTTTTAATTGTTTTGTTTTTCGCTACATCATGATTACAGTATGCTCTAGATAAGCAAACCTAAATCTATTTTGGCTACTAATTGTTCTTGTCAACAAACACGGGATAATCGTTTAGCAACAGAACTCTAGAAACACTTGTTATATAGGTTAGAATTGTTATCTGTTCGTATCTGCACGCGGTCAGCAAATACATTTTAATCCATTTGAATTAATTTGAATGCTTTACACGTTATATCATATTATAGCCTGCTTTATGTGTACTATAGCGCTAAACTTAATCCCCTAAACGCAGCTCATCTGAGGAAGCATGTTCACAATCTGGACATGCAACCCAAGAGCGCAACAGCTTTTAGGGGAGCCACGGATAAAGGTGACCTAATAACGCGGAGCAATGATGTAGGAGCAGGCACCAATAGATCTGTTCTCATCATTTCAGTTGCTTTAATGAAACACTTAGCAAACTAATCGATATTGCGTTTGAAAATCAAGATTGATTTGTTACACCTTACCAGTAGAGAAACAACTAACTTCGGAGGAGAGGAAGGGGAGGGACTCAACCATTCTGCAACAACTGTAGAATGTGCCGTTATACCTGACCAATATAGAGTTTTAGGTCCATTTGTTAAGACGTCTGACGAGTTAAACTGGCAGGACCGAGTACGTTACTACCGACACTTGTTTAGTCATTCGGTGAATCGCGACCGTCTGTAGTCAGTGAATGAAAGGCTGTTAGGCCACTGCAGACGGTGATAATCAGTGTGTTAACGTTTGCTATAAATTGTGTTGGTGCAATGTCCAGCTTGTTCCTACTGCGGAATTTGAAAACTTTGCTTGGTTGGCACCGGAGGACTCGCGTGCTTTTCGGAATACATTTGATAACAAAACGTTGTATCATTGATATGTCGTACTCTACGCACTTAATGGATTTTAAAGATTCGTCAATACCGAGTTCTATGCAAAAGCTGGTTGTAACGAAACTAAGCCAACATTTTAGAAAAGCGGTTTCCTTAAAAATTATCCCTGTTCCAACACGCGGCGACGATGACTTGCTTATTAGAAATCGGTAAGTTGGTTCTAAGTGGCGCCTATAACGAAGTCATATTAGTATTGCTTGAAAAACGACTTTATTATGGCACTAATGACGTGCCTTGCTTTTCCATTTTAAGCCTTTTAGGAAATTAGACTATTTAGACTTTATTGAACTTTAGACGAAAAAGATTCTCCTTGCGTTTAAGTGATAGCAAATTTACACTGAAAAAAGATCCACACATGTTTAAGAAACCAGCTCTTAGCTGCATATTTTTAGGTCCCTTAAACGTCCGAACAAAAATGTGACCTGATTTGCATTGTGTGGCGTTCAATAACAGTCAAGTGGAGTTAAATTTTATTTTCAAGGATAACCTAACAGTTGTGCCAGTCCGGCACTAGATAGGAGAAGAATGTGTAGGTCTTCCTTAGGTAGACCAGTGTCCAGATATGGATATATGGATATAGAGCCTATTCAAAGCCTTAGCGTGTGGGGAAAGAGAAACCAATTTGTCTATTCATATTACTAGGATTGCTGAAACAAGATTATTTAGCCATTATTTTCACCGGGGATGGATAACCTTAACCGCGAAAGGATGGCGTCGCTTCAGTCAGGTTTTAATTTGAACCACGCAGGAACACATGTAATTACTTTTGTGAAGATTGAGACCAACTTAATAAACAACTGAAATCAGGTCTGTTTGTACTTGTAGTGAAAATTTGCAGCATCGTCCCTTTGCCGATAAGGTTCCCCGTTTTCGTTTACATACGCTGATATTGTGCATTTTAGGTGTGTTAGTATGTAAATCAAGTTCCTCAGATGTGCCATGAAATTAAGTGGGAGCAGGAAAAAATGTCAGAAACACGTCTTTTGAACAGCTCTGCTGGCATTCATTGTTTAAAACGTAAATCACAAAGTCATATTATATCAGCATTATCACTTTGATCTTTATCATCTATCCATTTACAACAACTTTCCCTAGAATATATTTAATATTCTGAGTAATATTAAATATTAAAATAAATTGTATTTTGTCTTTGAAAACGTGACATGTTAAAGTTTATGATATGTATGTGACTGAACAAAATATATTTGATTCTTACCTATTAGATTTCTAATGTTTTAGAAAACGTTTCATTATTTGTATATTTATGGAGAAAACTAAGATATATGTAAAAGTTGATAATTATTTTTAATCTCATCTATCATCTTATTAGTACCTAGTGTACTTTTGGTAGAATAGAAATAAAGTAGACATGACCCCTACTTCTCCTCTAGGTTTAATACAGTTACTTGCATAGCTATATATGTCAGCAATTGGGCCTGTGCTGAATATGTGGTAGCTCCCACCAAAAAAGTGTTCCATGTGCTGGTGGCTAAACCTGAGCTGCTGGCTCTGATGGTGAGTGGAGCAACTGCACACATTGCCCTGCGGTACCTCGGAGAGCTCACTTGTGGTGAAACTGTCCTGGTATCGGCTGCAGGTGGGGGAACCAGCCAGTTTGCCAAAATGGCTGGCTGCCATGTGTTTGGGGACCTGCTCCTGAAATGAGAAGGCGGGATTTCTGAGGACCATTGGCTGTGATCGACCAATCAACTACAAGACTGAAGACATGGCCACTATATTGCACAAGGAGTATCCTAATGGGGTGGATGTAATCTATAAGTCTGTAGGAGGTAGCATGTTTGATCTGGCTGTGAATAGTTTGGCCACTATTGGTGATCAGCTTCATCTCTGGCTACCAGAGTGCCACTGGCCTGCAGTCTGTGAGAGGGGCCACTCTACCAGCAAAACTGCTTCAACAATTTCCTGCCTCACTTCTTGTCTGACTACAGTGAGTCTCTGCAGAGCATGCTGCAGCTACTGGCTTTGGGAAAATTGGTGTATGAGGTGGATGTCGGGGAGCAGGATAGTGGAGGCTGTTTTATGGGGCTGGAGTCCATTTACCAGGCAGTGGACTACATGTATGCTGGGAGAAATCTAGGCAAGGTTGTTGTAGAGTTGGCTCCACTCACAAACAGCAATCTATGATCCAACCCAGACATTCACAGTTCTTAGGTAAATGATTAAGAAAATTGAATTTTGTTTCATATTTTGAAATACTCAGTTGACAAAAATGCTTTGCACTACACTGTGTCATCAAAACTATTAAGCTAATGAAGAGATAATGAAGGGAATATCATTAGCATTGACTAATCTGCCAGCATCACATGGATTTTCTGGGTTGATTTGCCTAACTGCACCCTGCCATGAATTCAATCTGAAAAAAATATCTCTGTATTTTGTTTGAATCATTAAGTAGCCCTATGTAAGTGTCATCTGTAAAGTCAGGGATGTTTAATGTAGCAGCCATTCAATAATAATGTTGGTTTTAATGTATGTTTAGAAATTTCCATAATAGGGAGCAATTTCATATTTTTGTATGAATTTTAAGATAAAGTATCACTTCAAGATGTTTCAATTATGATAGAAAGCTCTTAAATAAATTAATTTTCATTTAAAGTCAAATTGTGGCTGACTATGGCCTCCTGAGTATTTGCATCCTGTAATCCAAAATTGTTTGTGTTGAGGAATAGTTTTTGTTTGAATTTTCAGTGACTTTTTCATAGTCTCTGGAAAATGGGATTACATATTTATGTCTGGACATATGCTAGTGTAGAGGAACAGGTCCAGCTCCACCTGGCCATGCTGGCAAGCTACGGCTGCCTGCTCACTGAAGGTGAAGGGCCATTTCCTGCTCCAGGTGTCCATTTGGAGTCCCTCACTATGGGAACGACTATGCAGGTGTGACCCCAGCAGGTAGCTTTGCTGCTGAACAGTACAACAGACACTCAGCCCTCAACAACAAAAATGGACTAATATTTTTACATTTGTGCCATTTTAACATCTTTCATGATGTTACAAGGAAAAAGTCTAATTAAAGAGGGCTCAGAAACACACTAATGAAAGAGCTCCCCTGCCACTATGTGTCTCTTCAATTAGCTCACAAGTTGATGCGTTGGCCTCATGGGACACCTGCACCAGCTTACATTAGTGCACCTTTACATACCAATTAGTGTGCAACAGCTCCACATGCAAAACAACAGATAAATTGGCTTTTGGCTGCTGCTGGTTTTAGGACACACAACTGGGATATAGCCACATCCAGAAATGTGCAGTCCTTGCTGCATGTATCCTATAGTGTTGTGTGGGGTAGAGTCCTTTCCATGACTAACTTGGTTGTAACTCTGGACCTGTTATTGATCATCATTAGTCTCAGGGACAAATACAATTATATTGTAACTTGATAAATATTTTGCTAATTATGGATTCAGTAATCACGATGAAGATAACTGCCCTAACATAATGTGTGATCAAGCGTAGACATGCAATAAAACCTAGACAAACCAAGCATCAGTTACCTTAGCATCAGAACTCAAGTATATATGCAGTTAGAACTGAAGTATTTAAAACAGGGTAAACAGAAACAAAACCTGTTCTGTTTGACTTTGCAGGTGGTCTCACTTTTCATAACAACACAAAAAAGGTTGCCCCTTTTGAGTGCCCCTTTCTTCTGGCATGCCTCTGTGTATAAAAATAGTAAGAATAACCATTTTATAGGTATACCTATAATAATAAAAATGTGTAGGTATTATTAAGATATTAATACATGCAGGCATAATTTATAGGTTCTGTAGATTTCAAATTAAAATAAAATTGCACAAGAATGTAAGTGGGGGCATAATAAAACACAAAATAATTTTAAAATGTTTTTCCCTTTGAATTAACAATAATAGTCATTCCAATTATTATTGTTGTTCTTTGTTGTTGTAAATAATAAACATTAACTATACAGGTGTTTCCATTAATACACACAAATGATCATAAACATGTTTGAAATGGACTGGAAAAAAAAATCGAAAGATTAGGAAAAAAAATAATTCATAAGAAATCTTTATACTGTTTAATGAGAAATAATATCATAGTTTAAAAACAATAATTTGAAGATGTTTCTCTTTTTAAGTCCTAAAAGCAAACATCTCAGCTAAACTGAACAGCCTTTTTATGCTGTAAGTAGAAACGCCATCCTTTCAACACTGCCAGTTGCTGACCATGTCTTCCTCTTTCTGCCTCCTTCTTTCCTCCACACAGCGGCCATGATGACCAAGGACATAGCAGAGTCAGTGAGGCATAGGGATGGGACGTTGTTCATCAGGGTGCATTGTAATAGAAGCCTCCTGGTGACAGTGGTCATCAGCGCAGCAAAGCAAAAGGACCCATAAACATTATATGACAGATGGCCAAGAGGACAGGCAGAGACAGACAGAAGAAGTGAGAGAGGAGGAGGGAGACTGACAGAGAGAAAAAAGGATAGAAAGAGACAGACTTGAAAGTGGGGGGAGTGTGTATAGTTCTCACTCTGTCTCTCTCTGTCTGTGTGTGTGTGTGTGTGTGTGTGTGTGTGTGTGTGTGATAGGACACTGAGCAAAAAGTGTTTTTATGATGTAGACAAATAGAGGTTGTCCACAGACCCAGAAGCCATCAGACAAACGAACATAATAAATGCTCCAGATCTCAAAGCAAAACTGCCAACATAATGACTGCTCCAGATCTCAAAGCAAGCCAGCCAATGTGATTACTCCTCCAGCTCTCAGGACACTGAGGCAGACAAACCAACATGACATCTGCTCCAGTTATCACTGTTACGCATAAAATTGGGCTTTCTGTCAACCAGTTCACAACTTAAAATCACCTGAAAAATGAGTTACACTGGTGGTTTCATATTTCTGCACTGATTTAAAAATCCATGTATATATTTGAAGCAGTGTTATAATAAACACCATTGGAGGAGACATTTCATTCTTAGGAAAGATCTTTAAAGAGATGTTTTTGGTTTTTTTTCAATTACAAGATTACTTAACCAGCATAGAAAACCAGCATAGAAAACCAGCATAGAAACTGCACTAACTAAAGTCCAAAATGATCTTAGGCTAAACTGTGATACCAGTAACCTGTCTATGCTGATTCTTCTTGACCTTTGTTCTGCATTTGACACAGTGGAATATTATATACTGGAAGATGGTTGGTCTAACTGGTATTGTTTTGAATTGGTTCCAGTCTTTTATCTAACTAATTGAAAGTACTATGTCTCACTGGGTGAGAGCAGATCTAAACACTACATGCTTTCCTGTAGTTTCCCCCAGGGTTCAATATTGGGATCGGCACTCTTTAACCTCTTTATGCTTCCATTGGCCTTTATTTGTGTGACAGTGGCATGCGCTAACAAAAAAACAGGAAGCAAATGAGAATCCAAAATCAGTAATATATTTAATGAAACCAAAAGAAAAAGGCACTTTACACAGGGAAACATGCAACCAGATGACAATAATCTACACAAAGGACTGTAAACAGGAATTAATTAAGTAGAAATCAGGGCAAGGAATGGATCAAGGCACAGGTGGGACAAAGGAGTGAATAACTAGACACAGGTGGACAGACTTAGGCCGAGGAATGGCAGGAGGGGTGGGTAAAACAGGGAGGAATAAGACAGAGAACACATGGCTATTAAGGGACAACATACAAAGGACCACATGGTGCACGGCACCACGTGGGGAGAACGACACAGACAAGGGGGCCAGCTACAGTTTTTTATACTTTTATATTGTGTACTGTGCAGTATCTATTCTTTTAATTTGCATGTTTGTTTTATTTGTTTTAATAATCTTATTGTCTAAGAAGCACTTTGTAAACTGTTTTAAAAAGTGCTATATAAATAAATTAAAAGTTTTATTATTATTATAAGACAACCTCTTAGATACCATAGAAAGATGTGTATCACTGGCCTGTTAATGTAACCAACAGGATGAGCTCATGACTGCCTGCTCTGGAACAGTGCCTGAGAGAGTTCTGAATTTGTGGGTAATGCAAGTAACCAAGGTAGTAATATAGGGTTACTATAGGTGAATTTCAGGTTGGTAGAATACTGCCTGCTTAAAAATGCTAATTTAATATATTTCTGTGAAGCTGCAGAGAGATCTGTCATTTGCTAATGCAATTCACAGGTAATCCCATGTCAGTGTGACATTGTGGAGCCAAGACCAGTGAAGCACATACAGAGAGGGTGGTAGTTTGTTGTAGTGAAAACATTAAAGAGAACAGAAACTGTTGAAACATTGAGGGGGAAGTGAGCAAATGAAATACACACAATAAGCAGCAGATTCAGCTCAGTGCAGCAGAAGTGTGTATGTTCATGTGTATGTGTGTGTGAGAGAGAGATTCATGTGAAGGGTCTTTCTATATGAGGTTGGGGTATATTTTGAAGGGTGTATTCATGTGGGATGTGAGTCTGAGGGGTCTCTGTGTGTGTGTGTGTGTGTGTGTGTGTGTGTGTGTGTGTGTGTGTGTGTGTGTGTGTGCATGCATTTGACAAGTGAATGAATATGAGGCTTATGCAGAGTGCAAATAACAATGGGGGAGGTGCATGGTCAATGTTTTTCTCCAGGGCATAAAGCGTACCCGGTACAGTGCATGCACATGCTTTAGTGAAGTGAAGTCTTTCAGTCCTTACAGTATCTTGCTTGTTTAATGTCTACAGTGATGAAGATGACGATGATAAATCTATTACACCAGCTCATGGGACACATACCACACAACAAGACACACTGTCATGGTCTATCAGTTGTCAACACTTTATTAAAAGTCCAAGCATATTATGGAGAATAGTATGGTATGATCCTTGTGCATCCCATCAGTTTCTGAAAGTACTGTTTGCCTCAATATTTGGTATAATGGCATAATATATTTAAGTGCACTCTCCTTGCTTCCTAAACTCTTTGTGTGTAGGTCCTGCTTACTCATCAGAGAGTTACATAGAGACCATGTCAATAAAGGTATTAGAATAAAATCTAAAACTTGCTTTCGAGATTCATTGCCCACACCTCTTCTTAAAGAAATTCTACTGGTAGTTTGTCCTCTACTAATCAGTCCTCTACTAAATATAATAAACTTCTCCCTGATTGGCTATGCTCCTAAATCATTCAAATTAGCAGTCATGAAACCACTCATAAAGAAATCTAACCTTGACCCATATCAGTTGTCAAACTGCAGGCCAATCTCAAACTGCCCCTTTATTTTTAAGATCCTAGAAAAAGTTGAAGCTCATACTTTGTAGCTCATAGTTGTTGCTAAGCTCATACCTGAATCAGAACCAGAGACATGAAATCTTACAACCAGCGGTTAAGGTATCATCATAGTACAGAGGAACTCCAGGGAACCAAGAAGTCCTGGGTTCTATACATGTCCAGACCTCAGAGTCCATGTCCTAAATATTTATAGGCCAATTTCTAAACCATCTTTTTTTTGGAAAATACAGTTGTCTCTACTTTTAAGTGAAGATAACATTTGTGACAAGTTTCAGTCAGGTTTCAGGGCCTATCATAGTACAGAATCAACCCTTCTGAAGTTGTCTAATGATTCATTGCTTTCACTGGACTTGGGTAAATGTACTGTTTTAATTATGTTTGATATCAGTGCTGCTTTTGATATAGTCGACCGTGCTATTTTTTGGAATGTTGGAATCTTGGTGTGGGTATCCAAGGGAAGGCATTGCCTTGGTTCTCCTCATATCTTAAAGATTGTACATTTGCAGTGCAGTTGGGTAGATCCACTTCATTAGTATCACCTATGCTACAACATTAAATCCAATAAGTTAATTTAACTAAAAAATGTTGAAACTGATCCTAAATTTTGACATAAATTTCTTAAGTTAAAAGTAACAATCTATATTTAAGTAGCTTTTACTAGGTAAATTTAAGTGACACTATCTTAATTAAGTTAAATTAAGTTAAAGAAATGTACTATATCGAGTAGATTTTATGATGTAGTTTTAAGTGATAATTTTAATAATTTAGTTAAAGGATCATTTTATCATAAAATATTTAATTTCTCAATAATAACCTGTTCTATTAAGGTTAATGCTTTTCTACTACAATGTACAAATCCCCCTACAATTGAAAACTTAAACTGCACAATAGTATTATTGTCAGATATGATGAGCAGAGATGGAGTTGAATGCAGCAAGACAGAGTTTAATAATAAAAAGGAGCAATCCAAAGGTTTAGTCAAAAAACAGACAATAGTATAAATCCAGAAGGCACACAAGAGGCAAACAAATCCAATGGGGAACAGGCAATAGAGTAAATGCAGAATGCAGGCAGAAAAGACAGTAACCAGGATAACATACACGAATATAATGGTTCAGAAACATATGGCAGGCAAACAAGACTTAGCAATAAGAAACTGGACAAACTAGTCATATATAGGGAGAAACATTAGGGAAAACAAGACACAGGTGAGATTAATAATCTGGGGAGTTGGAGTGAACAGGAGGTTTGTGGGAAATGTAATTTGTTTTGGACCAAGTCTGTTCAGAATATGTGACAGTACCCCACCCCCCAAGAGTCTGAGACGGCTCGCAACGCAGAATGACCGCGAGGACGGCCTCTGGGACGAGAGGTGGGTTCCCTCTATCTGGGTGTGAGCAAAGGAAATTCATCAGTAAGGAGGGATTCAACACATCTTTCCTCAGCACCCAGCACCTCTCCTTTAGACCAAATCCCTCCCACTTGATGAGATACTGTATCCCATTACCCCTTTTTCTAGAATCCAGTATCTCACCCTCAATATCCAGAGGTGAAGCAGTTTCTTCATCAATGGTGGTTGATAACGGTCCTACAGCATACGGCTCTCTAGGGAGACATGGAATGATGGGGATATGCAATAAGATTGATAATTAATTTCAATAATTTAATTTCAGGGTTAGGTTAGAGTCAGGTTTCATTAATTTAATTTCATGCAGTATATGAAGTGTGGTTTTAATTTACTACTACTTTTAAGGTGTAGATCTCTAGAAGATAACCAGGCTTTGTCCCCTGGCAGGAAGGAAGGGGCTGGTGCCCTCCTTTGGTCTGCGTGGTGCTGAAAACACTTTATGGCTCCTTTAATCTGCTAATGGGCATTTTCCCAGACACGTTCACTTTTCCGCATCCAGTCATCCACTGCTGGTGGTGCAGAAGCTTCCAGATCCCATGGCACAAATGGAGGTTGATACCTTAAGATGCACTGAAAAGGGGTTAAGTGCACCGCCAGTTTTAAGCTTATTTTTGAATGATTTGTACTTGTTCACTTTAACACAAATTATCTTAAATTTTATATGTAGCACAATGATCATTCAGGATTCAAATCAAAATAGACTCTTGACGCAAGACATCCATTCACATCCATCATTTAGGTTCCACTTGAGCTCATATAATGTAAAAAAAAACAAAAACAAAAACAAAACACAAAAAACACCTTTTATTTTAGGGTTTTTATTATGTGTATTTGGATGCTGAAGATTCATTTTCAGTCATTTCCTGATTCACCAAAGTCTTGTCAAATGAACTGAACACTTTTGAGCATATACATGAAATTATTCAGGAGCTACACAATATATTCCTTTAGACATCTTCAAAGTGCCCCAAAACCTCTCCAAATGCACACAAAGTCATTAGTCTTTTTACATTAAGTGTGCAAGTGTTTTTGTTAAATCATCACCACAATGTTCAACTTCATTATAGCTTCATTGTTAAAGGCTAAACAATATTAGCTTCATTGCTAAAAGGTTTTGCTTGGGGAAATACTGTAAATGCTGTAATACTGTAAATCAATTTTATGCTTTCTCATTTATACTTACAATTTGTAGCAGAATTACAAATGTTTCCAGCAGTGAATGGAAACATCCAGTGATTTGTGATACAAGTCCATGCTAGAAACCACTGAACCATCTCTCAACTTCTATCTCATAACTGCACCCAAACAACTCCACATAAACTTCAGCTAAAATAAGCATCTTCCTTTCCTTGATGTCCAAAGTATGACTGTATCATGGATGCCAAACAGTATGAGCTACATTTTATCTGATTACAACACACAATCAGTGTTTTGCTGTGTACATGGCTCGATATCACAAAGAGGGAAACCATATAAGGCAAGTGAGGTGTTGGAACACCTCACAATCAAAGCGATTGCCCCTAGAAAACACTTGTGAAGTAAATTGATAGCCCCCCTTCCCCCCTAACACCATGGTACACCTAGGTGTGAACAAATGTCACTCAAAGAAAATAGCTCTATATGGCCCAATAGCAATCACAGAATCTAAGAAAGGAGGGTCTTATCGTTCTATTCAGGAACACTGCCACTGTTTCACGCCAACACCACTGTTTTCTGCATACTAGCCCTTATTGCTCTCTAGCTGTTTAGCAATTTTTTTCCTTGGACTTAAGTACATTCTACCCGGCAACTTCCACTGGACATAAAAAAAAACAACTACTTTATCATAAAAAAAACTACATCCAAAGAACTACCAAAAATGTAAGTAACGTTAACAGTTTTCTTTTTCTATCATGGCTGCTCCTGTTCTCCTTCAGTGTGCAGAGAGCAACATGTTTAGTTATTATTTATCCACGGTTAGCAATACTTTTATCTGTGAGAAGTGTAGATTAATTGCTAGTCTGGCTGAGAAGATTCTACTGGTAGAATTGTTCATCCAGACCTTAGAAAGTGTTAGACCTATAGAAGAAGGAGAAGTACAAGCTCTGGATGCTTTAGAAGTTAGCAAGCCCTCAACTCCGGCACTACAGCCCTCGCAGCGGGGCAAAGTGAAATAGCAGAGCTTCAGCTCACCCATGGGAGTACCACACATCCCAAATTTGCATTTCCAACAGGTTTGCTCCACTCAGCAAGGCACCCGCTGAGAAGCCTGTTGAAAGAGCTCTGGTTATATGGGACTCGATTTTGTGACACATGAAATTAGCTAGGCCTTTAGGGACACCGGCAGCAGTAGTTAGCTGTATACCGGGTGCCAGGGTACCGGACATTGCAGGTAATCTTAAGGTCTTTGTCATACCACCTGACCCCCTGGTGCACTACACTGCCCAGCAGGCTGTTTGTCACCCAGATGGTGACTCATCCAATCAAAGACACACCGTCAGATCCTCATCACTGGCATATTGATTTCACCTGCTTTCACTTAAGTAAATGTATAAAAGACTGCTTAGAGCTCATCTATGTTGTGAAGCATTGCCTCCAGTGTTTACTGTGCATACCAAGCATTATTATCTGGTTTTGTCTACTGTGTATCGGGATTTGGTTTTGGTTTCTCTCTTTTCTGATTTTTGCCTGTCCCCTTTTTGGATTGGTTTGTTTTTTTTACTTGGACTGGTTTACTTCATGATTTGGATTACCCTTGGCATTTTCTTTTTGGTTTTGACCCTGGCTTGTTCACCTACCATCGATTTGAGCTGCATTAAAACTTCAACCTTATATCCGCAAGTGTCTGACCTTGCTTGTGACATCACAGTCTTAGGCAAGCATGGGTTCTCTAAGATAGTTATTCATGTAGGAGCTAATGATATACACCTTTGCCAGTGGGAGATAACTAAAAATAATATTGAAGGTGTGTCAATTAGCAAAGGTGATATCCAATGCTGTAGTATACTCTGGTCTCATCCCAATGTGGCACGGCAATATAACATACCGCCGGTTATCTTTGTTAAACTGCTGGATTTCCAAGTTGTGCTCACAAAATAATATGGGGTTTATAGATAATTGGATCACATTCGAGGGCGAGCCTGGCCTTTGAGGGAGGGTACTGCTCTCCTCTCCTGTAACATAAGACATAGTCTTATGACAGACCCAGTTAATCTATGACAATCCAGAGCAGACAGAGGTGCTTCTATTAGGCCCAGAGACAGCTAGGTCCTTGCTTTCTAATGGGCTCCCAATCACATTTCTCTAACAGTTAAAGATCTTGGAGGAATTATGGATCCCAGTCTGTCAATCAAAGCTCATGTAAATAATATTTCTAGGACCGCCTTTCTCAGTCAGGAACATTTCACCTCAGGAGCATTTCAAAGATTAGGAACGTGCTTTCCTCACATGATGCAGAAAACATACCTCATGCATTTATCACTCCAAGATTGGACTACTGTAATGCCTTACTATATGTCTGTACCACTAAGTACCTAAACAAGCTCCGGCTAGTTCAAAATGCAGCAGCCACTAGAACTAGAAAATTTTATCACATCACTCCTATCTTAGCTACTTTATATTAACTTCCAGTAAAATTTCATATTGAGTATACAATACTTCCAATAACCTACAAAGCACTGGATGGTCTTAGTGCATTACGATCCACCATGTCTGCTTAGATCAAAAGGTCTCTTTACTAGTATCAAGAATAAGAAAATCTAGCTCCCACACTATGGAATAACCTTCCTGTAAATGTTCGAGACTATATTATTAATTACTTCCCTTTACCCTTAGGTAAAGGTGTACATCTGGGGTCCATGGGCATTGAGAGTTATGGTAAACTGGCATGTTAAGATGCTGTCACTTCACCTCTCTTTTGTCACTCATGTTTGTTGACAGAAAGCGGCAGAATGCTGATGTTCCAGGGTGCCCTCATGCCCATGTTTCCTTCTGGCTCTATCCTTTTAGCTGTGCTGCCATATCTAGATCTGCTGGAGTCCATCTTTGCACATTATAGTTCCCTAATTTACACACCCTCGTGCCTGGACATGCCTAATAATCTAGTCTCTCTTTCTGCTGAAGTACACCTACCCCTGATGTCATGACGTTACTGAGCCTCTGCCCATCTCAGCTGCCATGGCTACTCCCACCACCCCCTGAAGTCCCCTGCTATAGCCCCACCACACCTCCACCCCAGCAACTGCATAATGAAACCAATTTCAATAGGACAGCCATCCAGGGAACTTTCAAAATGGGAGATATTTTAATTGTGTTGATTTCCAAGCTTTTTACTATGTCCTCTGTGACCAGTTGCTCCAAAATCAGTTAAGGCTGGAATGAAAAGTACCACATAAAGATTCTACATGCAATTTAAATGCAACTTACTCTTTTATTATGTAACCATAAAACATTTACCAAATACCAAACAAGCATCAACTACAAATGTTTGGCAAATGGAAATTCACTCTAAAAAAGTGCAAGGAACATGAACAGGAAATAGAATGAACAGGAAATAGAATATGGATAAAATCTTCTGTCATGGAATTCCAAACTTGACATGGAAATATATATCGAGAGTGTGGTTTTAATCCTGACTTGGCACATTGCAGGGGAAAAAAAGCCATAAAATGTTTTCCCCTTTGATTCACCACCTTGGAAATAATGACATAATAAACGAAGAGATATTAAGTCATTTACTTCAGTCTAAACACTATGACAAAATTTTATTGCCAAGCCTTAACTCCACAATGTGGGAACATTTACAAACTTAAAATTTAAGAGTAGCATTAGAAATACAAACAACAAAATCACACAAACAGCAGAAGGATTTTTTAAAAAGTAACATTATAATACAATAGCTTTTTAAATACAGAAATCAATTGAAATACCCAGATTGGAATTCTTGATTGCATAATTAATCAAATAAATACCTCACAAATCAAAGTATTATACTGATGCTAAACTATAAAATCCAATATTGCTACATATAGTTCTGCTCAGATTTCCCACATTGCACATAACATTTTAAACATGCCGACATCAAAGATATGGACACTACAGTGCAGTATAGCATAATGCATACTGCAGTGCAGTATGGCATAAACAGTATGTGTAACAGGACAGGCAAAAATCAGACACTTGTGGATAAAAGAGAGGGCTTTTATTGTAGTTCCACATAGTGAAAAAAAGGTCAAAACAAAATGGGCAAGGTTGGGAGTAGGCCGAATAGTGAGAAAACAGTCCATATCAAAACCAGAAAGACAATCCAAAATCTAGGCAGAAGAATCCAAAAGGGGCAGGCAAAAATCAGAAACAAGAAACAGTAAAGGTACGATACACAGTAGCAGAATCGGAGAAATAACACTTGGCATGCTCAGAAAATAATGGAGGCAATACTTCGCAACGTGATGAACTTTCAGACAAGTGTACATACATGCTTCTAAATGAAACACAGGTGAATTCAATATTCGGGTGATGATGATCTGACGTGACGTTCTTGATTGGTTGAGTCCTGGGTTGGGTGACAAACAACCTGCTGGGTATTGTAGTATGCTAAGGAATTGGGTGATATGACAGTATGGAATAATGTCTGTAACTTGGTTCAACACATCCAAATCATGCAAACACCCCATCAATCTAGAAGAACAGTAACATGTCCAAACTAAATTGAACACAATACTTTCCAGAAACCCATATTAAATGTTAAAAATGTTTAAAAAGACCTATCTTCATAACTTTATGGCTATATATCCCCAAACCTACGGTAGTGCAAATACAAATCAAAAGTCTTCAGTGAGCTTTGCAAACATTGTGCATATAATGAAATTGATCCACTGACAAAAGTTCATTTTTAAGACTCAAAACTCTGGGCTTCAATTTCCCATCCTCCAGACACATCAAAACTTTCTGGGTGAAGTCAAATTTGTTGGCCATCCCTTTTGGGTAATTTACATGTAAGGAATAAATCAGTGCAAAAAGCATGACATGTGGGGAGTTTGATAACTATGTTACCATCAAGAACAACCGCAATCCTCTCAGCACAGAAAAATGTGGCATCTTTTGAACTGGCACTGATTGAAAGGAGCCCAAATGGTATGCCACTGATGTCTGGTTCATCAGACTGCATCACCTAAAGATAAGACCAGAGAAATGTTACTTTGAATTTCTATATACTGACTGCTAACAAAATGCATCAGTAATATATGAGGAGACGTTCAAAGAATGCCATCAAACAAGCACAATCCATGAATGAAATTTCTTTCAGTTATCAGTCAATATATAACATGAAGCAGATATATAGACATATACACATTATAGGTTTACCTTGTGGTCACATGTGACACAGCAATTATGGTATGAAATTTGGTCATTTTACCACTGCAGCTACTTAGCATCACAGAAAACTGTGTTCTGAGATTTCCATCTTATTATTAGATATCATACTTTTGCTAACTTAACTTTTCCTTAACCGAACAAGAGTAGCTCTTTGACAAAAAATATCAACTTGTTTCTCAGTGTATGAACATATTCTTTGCTCACCGTATAATCTATTCAACATGGGTTACACAATAATATGCATCACTCTACCACAACTTTATAAATGGATTTCAACCAAAGAGAATCCAACAGTCATTGTAGAATCTTTATTAGGCATCAAGACGTGCAACCAACAGACAATGAGGTCATAAATGAGGCCATATATATATATATATATATATATATATATATATATATATATATATATATATATATATATATATATATGGTATAGTGATGTACTGACAAATACATCCAGTTTATGCAAAGACTTAATACAGTGTTGACCATTCTTTTTTAAGACTCTCATTGGCATGCTGGATATCAGCTTCTGTACAAAATCTTGACTGATGGCAACCCATTCTTGCCTAATCAGTGCTTGGAGTTGATCACAGTTTTTGCGTTTTTGTTTGTCCACCCTCTTCTTGAGGATTGACCACAGGTTCTCAATGGGATGAGATTTGGCGAGTCTCCTGGCCATGGACGCAAAATTTCAATGTTTTGTTCACTGAGCCACTTGGTTATCACTCCTTGTGACGTGGTGCTCCATCATGCTGGAAAAAGCATTGTTCATCACCAAATTGCTCAATTAAAAAAAAAAACAACCCAAAAAAACCTAGTGAAATGCCTACAGAAACCAACATTCCATTTGCATATTCTGTGCCATATATGGAGACCTTTGATCTGTCTTGGTTTCTTTGAAATCTTTTGCCACTTTTGGCAGCATAGAAACTTTGACAGAGGTGACGCGAGGTTTGTGTGTGGTGTCTGAAAAATAACAGTGCATTGAGGTGATACACCGTCATGTACTGATGCCTGGTTGCAAAGACATTTAAGACATTTTAAAAATTCTGTGTCCTGTATCACCTGTTTGAAAAAAACAATGTTTTCCCTCGAACCTCACGGTTGATAGGTGAATCAGAGACCCAAAATACTTTGTCAGTTCTGGGTACTGTTCAACATAATGATACTTAATTCTTCTGGATCTGATTTGGTTTATCAATCTTCTCAGAGGACTAATATGGAAATGTAAAAATGTTTGTATTTAGATACTCAAGCATGAAATACTTCAGTTGAATCATTTCACAAATACACAAAGCCAACTCAACAGGCACAATACCCTCAAACAGATTTGGTAGTATGTAAGGCAAAAAAAAAGAAAGAAAATGAAAAATATTGGGAGAGATATTAACATGACCTATATATATATTGCCTTAACCACTGAGCTACCACCACTCCAGTGATGATCAAAGGAGGAGGCCCCCCCCCCCCGCCATTGAGTCTTGGGTACTCATGCTATTAGGGAGTTTTTCCTTGCCACTGTTTCCTTTGGCTTGCTCACTGGGGTCTTGGACTCTGACATCTGTAAAGCAGCTTTGTGACAAAGGCTGTTGTACAATGCACTATATAAATAAATTTGACTTTGACTTCACTGTCTTCCTAACATCTTGCCTGCTGATTGTCATTCTGAACTCCCTCTGCTTCCATAATACAAAAGTACATTAAATGTAAAACTCACCATATCCCATACTATCTTGATCAGTCTTAAGATTGTATGGTATCCACAAAAAATATCATGTCTACGTCCTAATTTTTTTTTAAAGTACTCTTTTTGAGAACCAAAAAAGTGCCATATATATGACATATCTCCTCTCATCTTGCTCATATTGACTCTGTAAATGAGTGTAGGGATTCATTGCTATGTGAGGGGTGTGTGTAGTGAGAGACCTCTGGGTGAGGGGTGCATGTATGTGAGTGGTGTGTGTGTGTTTATATGAATGGTATGCATAATAAGGAGTGTGAGTTCCAAATGAACAGTGACACTAGAACAACTCACTGCTTTCTGACAGTGTGACTATTTATGATCCAATCTTTTACCTCATGTTGTCCATGTGTCAGACTGCAAGTAAACAGTGGAACAGCACAGTAGTACAGCTCATCAGTATTGTTTTTCAAGCAGCTATTTTTGATTTTCATTTATCTATGAGATTCATATGTCTATGCACATTTAAATTAGACCTTTATTTTTTAAACAATTTAACATAGTTCCCTAGTTAACAACATGCTCTTTGAAATATTTTTATGAGTATCATAAAAAAACATCTTTTGTCTTCTTCTCTACTGTTTTTCATTGATATTTTATTCTAATCACAAGTGCTCAAATCGGCAACTACAATTGGGGCAGGATGGACATGGTATATGGCGGGCATTGTGAGCTCTGCAATATATATATATAATTGAACTAAAACAATGACTGCAGCTGAAGACAATACAGTGGGTACATAAATATTGGAACATGAGTGAGATCTCAAATTTATATCCATCTAATGACACAACACCATGAATAATTACATTTTAATAGTTTTCATTTATTATTTAACAAATAAATGTTAAGCATTCCAACAACTTTACAAGAATGGTATTACCAAAACTCTGTCTCCTCCACCATGGTCCCATCAGAGATTGTTGCCTGGTTTATTTTTACTGGGTGATTTTTTTGTTCTCTACATTAAAGCTGAGCGGGACAGACTAAATCCAGTGCTTAAATTTGAAAGCATTAGAAATTAGAAAGCAAAGGGCCATTTGACTTGCAATATGCAATAGCTCTCAAAACTGAAAAACAAACAAAAATCCACGTAGATGCCGCCACCACCACATGGAGGCTGCTGGTGGGTAAAGGGTGGGGTTGGGAGGCACACCATCACATTATTGATGTGAAACTGAAAATGTTGACTTTTGTTACTAACCCAACCAAGCTAAAATAAAAATAGATGAGTTATGATTTAGGGTGCATCTTGTCTCCACTCCTCTTTCTGGTTTACATGGTCATCAGGTAAATATGAAGCAGCTGGGATGAAAATTGACATCTCCATGTCCAAGGTCATGATACTTTCCTGGAAAAGAATACAATGCTTCTTAAAGGTGAAAGGTTAAAACTCCCCCTTTGTGGGGGAGTTTAAGTATCTTGGGATTTTGTTCACAAGTCATTGAAAAACAGAGCATTAGCATACAATAGAGAGTGAGAGTAACAAAAGGACTGGGTCAGTAGCAACAGTATTTTGGCCTCTTAATCCATCTGTGGTGGTGAAGAAACCACTCAACCCATCAACCCATCCTCAATTATGTTCATAAGATATGGGAAGTGAGTGAAAGAGTAAGATGGCATATACAAGCTGTGGAAATAAAGTTCCTCTGCAGGGTTGCTGGACTCTCACTCAGAGGGCGTCCAGCTCAGCAATCTGGGAAGGCCTCAGAGTAGAGCCACTGCTACTCAAGATTGAGACGCGCCAACTGAGGTGGAATTTCATCTCATAAGGGTGTCCCCTGGTCAGCTCCCACTACAACTGTTCCAGGAACATCCTACTGGAAGAAGGCCAACAGGTAGAACCAGGACCCACTGGAGGGATTATATCTCACATCTGGCCTGGAGGTATTCGGCTATCGAACACACTAGCTGGCTAGTTTATGATGAACACAATTTATGCAATCAACACACTGAATCATGATGACCATTATACTAATATATATATATATATATATATATATATATATATATATATATATATATATATATATATATATATATATATATATATATATTAACTTCAGTGTTAGCCATTGCTTAGCCTTTAATCATTTTTGAAAGGGCATTTAAGTCTCCTGACTAGGCATGAAAGCCATTAACAAAACACAGACCTCTGATGCTCTGAAATATGCAGACAATAACAAATGTGCTAGATCCCATCAATTATCTTTACTTCACAAATTATGAATGCTGATATATACTACAGTGTCCAATGTAGAATGCATAAGGCAATGACATTTTACAGCATTTAGCTGACACTTTTATCCAAAGCAATGAGTAACAGAGGGTTAAGGGCCTTGTTCAGGGGACCAACAATGGTAACTTGGTGGTGGTGGGGCTTGACCCAACAACCTTCTGATTACAAGCTAAGTACCTTAACCACTGAGCACATACTGTGAAATGTATGCAGTAAGCACAAAGCACTTACATTATATGGTCAAACGTATGTGGACACCTGGGCAACACACCTATATCAGCATGTTGAACATCCCATTAAAAAAGGGGGCATTAATTATTGGGCATTAATATGGAATAATCAATTTCCATGTTTCCATTTCACAATAATAGCATTGTAGAGCAGATCTACAGGGGAGAAATTGTATGAACTGACAAAGGTAGTATCCTGTCCCTGAGCTCTTCAGTACAACAATCTATTGCAATGTTTGACTATAGAGATTGCATGGCTATGTGCTTGATTTTATACACTTGCTAGCAATGTCTATAACTGTAACACCTAAATTCAATAGTTAGGTATGTCTACATACTTTAAGCCATATAGCGTGTATCTGTCTTTTGAAGATAACAACCCCATACAAAACACACAAAAAGCTGTTATACTCAAAATCATGTTTATTTAAACAATGCTTTATCCATCTTTACAGTCAACCCAGAGAGATGGTATTTCTCCTGTAGTGGCCTTAAAGAGTCCTCAAAATGTTTGTGACATCACAACACTAAGATCATGGTAAGAGTTCCTGATTAAAAGTTCCTTGCCATATGATGTTGAGAGATCAAATCTTCATGAATTTTCTACACTTTCTGGCTCTTCTGAAAGTTCTAACTTCCGTTTTCTAAAAGCAGAGTGAAAATACCAAGATGTGTAGCCTAGAGAAAAATGATGGGATGATGTGATGCTAATCCAAGCAGCAAATCCATATAACATGTTAAATTAAATGTTTTTGATGAAAATGGAAATATAACAAAACAGAACCTCTTTTAACACTTAAACAATTTTTGTAGCTGTGCATATATGTAAATGTCTGTTCTACTTGGATGATTTGAATTGAGCAATTTATAGTTGCTAGTACCTTGCCTGTCAGTTGAGCTGTGGAACGCCCAAAGCTTATTTTGAAGATTATATTTTTACATCAAGTAATAAATTGCTTGACATTGAAATTACATTAAAAAAATGTGATTCAGAAAAAGGCACAGAACTACAGTACTGTGCAACAGTCTTAGGTCACCATTAGACTTGTTGTTTTAGCAAACGTATAATTACCTTATATAATTATTTCTCAGTCTCTTTATTAGCCAGAAAATACAGGAAATTTGTATACAGTATTAAAAATAGAAGAAAAAATACACAAATACCTTATATAGGCTACAGTGAGAAGTACTTAGTTTTATATACTCTTATACTTAAGCAATTGCAGGAACATGGTTCTCTTAAACCTAAATGGAACCAGAATGGAATGGTACCAGTAGATTATTTAAAAAAACGTCAGGACAGTCTCTACAAAAGAGTTCATGTGTTTAGTGCCAAGGGAGGTCACATGAAATATTGACTTTGTAGAAACCAATTTGTTCTGAAATTTGTGTTTTTTGTGTGCATATTTTCTGTTTACATCTTAATAAAGAGACAAGTAACACTGCAGTAGTGAGAGACAACAGTTGGAGATACAGCCCTATATGTTTGAGCCTCAGTTTGTTCAACAAGAACCACTGGCAGATGGGATGGTAAGTTTAATTGTAATTATACATAGAATAAGATGTTAAATATCCCGTGCCAAACCTTTTGACTTTCACATAGGGCCCAGGCCACATACTAGACACCACAATGTCACAAGCTCTTCACATGGGTAACCAGGTAAGTACCTCCCTTTGGCTGTGTGTGTCTTTTTTAAAACAATTTTTAAACCAACTCCATATGAGCTTTAAGGACTAAAATCCAATACTCCATCAAACCACTGCGCTGCTTCCACACAGATAATGACTTAGTAACCAATAAAACCCATATTGTCATCCACAACAACTAAGGCCATACCCAACCCCACTGGCACCATTAATGTGTTCTCAGTGCCACCATTTTCATATGGATTTTACCTACTATGCCCAGGTATTTCCCAAAACAGCAGATAAATATTCACCACCCGTGACTAAGGGCATACCCAGCCTCACTGGCTGAGTTAATGCATGCTTAGTGCCACTGCTTCCATCTGGATCTACCATATTAGACATGACAATGACCTGACACAACAATCCTTGCCCAGGCCTCCATGTACCTGATACAATGAACACTACAGCCATTCTATCTTTATAATGCATTTCCCCAACTAACCTGGGCTCTCCTTGCCCTTTCAAATATGTCTAATAATTCCTTCACAGCTCCCCTTATGTTTCAGCATTTAACACCAAATTATAAGTGTATCTATAAATTTTATACACCAATCACTAATTATAGGTCAAAAAGTTGAAGCAACCTGACTAACATCAACATCGTTTATCAGCCATCCAAACATTGCTTTAACTGGAATATCTGGCATTCCAATATTTGGCTCCATATTCTATAAAGCATTTTTTTATAAAGCAATATTACTTTAATACAATCTCAATTTTCTAATAATATTTTCAGGTTCCCTTTTTCTTAAATCACTGTTGCACAGCCACTGTAGTACACTTTTCACAATTTTTGACTGGTATGCACACTCCATTCTGTTGAAAACATTTAATCTTAATCTTAATCTTTTAGCCTGAAACATATACAGTCTTAGCTAAATGAGTATTCAAAGCTGTTAAAATGTACACAGGAAGTTCTGGCTTTGGCTTTCTTGGTTGTAACATCATAAATTCAATAAATTATAGATGTCCTGTTCTTGCATCTTAGTTTTAGAAGGTGAAGAGTACTTTTAAAATCCTAAACAATATTTATGAAATACATCAAAAACTTTTCTATTTCGAAAAGCAATGAAATGGAACATGTAAAGATCATTGGTACTCCATCTGCCCTAAGATAAGAGGGCCCTGTGGTATGTGATGCGTGCATGTGTGTATGTCTGCGTTATGCAGTGTGTAAGAGTATGGATGTGAATGTGATATGCTAGCTCTCCTTCTGTAGAATGGCTTACCATGGGCAGGAAACAGAAGGCATCCATGGAGGAGGTTTGTGACATCTTTCAAAAGCCAGGAGGAGGGGTGGCATTTGAACTAGGGTCATAGCTCACAACACTGCAGCTCAAGATGTCTACATGTACTGACACTTCTCTGGAAATGCTGAGTTTCAGTGCTCTCTGTATCGCACTCTCACGCACACATACATAAACATGCATACACCTTCTTTAATAAACCCCTATGAAATGTCTTTAATTTCCCTTCATTGTGACAATGTTTTGTTCTTTTTCTTTTATTTGCAACTTTTCAAAGGTCATCTGACAGGGCAAGGTCAACAAACAAACAAACAAACAAAAATAAGCACTTGAAAAAGAATGTGTGTGAGAAGGTGGTGGAGGGGTGTGAGTGGTTTGCAGTGAGGGCTGATGGCAGCTTTCTGCTGCTGTCCTGTCCTCTCCCCCCCACCGACAGCAGCAGACTCCTCCTGCGCTGAACAGTCTGACCCCCCGCACACACACACGCGCACACACACACGCACACGCGCACACGCACACGCACACACACACACACACACACACACACACACCCCGAGCCAGTCAAACTAACAAACACTCACCATGCCCTTTTAGCAGAGACAGAAGAATACATTAAAACAACTCTATCTGTCATCAGGATAACACTGATAACAGTTTGGAAAGCAAAAACTAGCTATTCCACTCAAGGAAAAATTATTTACATAAAAAAAATATTTGGTCACTTTCCGTTGCTGTGCAGGCAAGAATGTATTATTAGGTCACGGATGTTTTCTAGCATAACTTCTAGAAGCAAAAGTTCCTTGTTAAACAATGAATTGCAAGGAGGAATAAAAAAAAAACCCTGCATTGCCTTTGCTTATTTATACTATTTGTGACATTGGAGATGACAGGTGTTCTTAGGGTGCAGTAAGTGTGTGTTTGTTTGTGTGTGTGTGTGTGTGTGTGTGTGTGGGCACGCTGGTCATTGAGAGATGGTGTGTGTGTGCAAGTTTGTGTGAACTTTTGGGTGAGAGTTGGGGTGTGTGTGCTTGTGTGTGAAGGGTGGGGGCGTTCATCCAGGCTTCTGCCTCTCCAGCTTTTCACAGGGGGCTTTTCACAGAATCAGAGACTTGGCTGCACTCTAGCACTGATCTCAAACACTTACTATCAATAGATGCTATTTTCCCCTAAAACCTTGCCCTTTATTATTTTCCTCCTAGCTTTTGGGAAAAGAGCTATGTGGATACATCTAAAATAACATAGGCTTAACTGAAGCTACTGTTTAATAAACTGTAGGTAATTCTCTGATGTACAATTAACTTAATTTAATTAAAGTAAATAATTTAGATTTAATTAATTATACCACTTAAAACCAATAGAATTTGTAATATATTTCATGATTAAATGAATAGTATATATAAACACCAGTCAGGCAAAAGCAAACAACAGTGGGGCAATTGAAAAGGGGACATTGGTAACAGAAAAACAGATCAGAACACAGGGAAGAGAAACCACACAGAGAAATGCTCAGACTCAAGAGATGGCTCATAGTGAGGCAAGTGAAAGACATGGTGCAATTAGGGCAGGTAAGTGGGAAACAGGAGGCAAGAGTGATCAGTAATATGGTGATGCTGAACAAGGGAGTGTAAGAGGAGTTGAGGCAGGGAATGTGACACTGACAAAGTTTGATAATAATAATTTATAATAGTTAATACAGGACAGCACTATTCACTTAGGTGTTCAGGAGCTGTGACCCAATCGCATATTTGCAAATCAAAGTTGTTAAGATATTTATCAAGAGTTGTCCAGAAAGTTAGTACTAAAATGTGAAGAACAGGCAAAATATCCAAAATAATGAGTGCTGTGTTCTCAGATGTTTATGTTTAAATAAATCAGATCAACAGCATCACATAGAAGATTGTCCAGTAAGGCCAGTCTAATTCGAATCCCTGCTGATCGCATTCCCTCCTCTATGGGCCCCTCCCGTTTGACCTAAACAACAGCATTGACTCAGTTTCCCTGCTGGCTGAGTCCTGCTCTCAGCCTCTAATGAAACCTAATGTGATTAGATATAAAAAAAAAAAATGTATTATATGTATTATGTATTATGTATTATATGTTCATATTACTATAGTATTACAGCATGCTTTTCCATGGTACTGGGATGTTGATGGATCCCAGGTGGTTAACCAGTTGATATTACTGTCAAATATGTACCCTTACCAACAGAGAGAGAGAGAGAGAGAGAGAGAGAGAGAGAAAGAAAGAAAAAGAAAGAAAGAAAGAAAGAAAGAAAGAAAGAAAGAAGTATGTTTATATTTCAGTTATGGTCTGTCTTAGTAAGGTCTCTGCCATGCTCTCTTTTTCTGATTGACATGTATAGTTTTTATCCATGATTGGAAGCTTTGTTCCATGTTTGTCTCCCCTTTGTGCAGTGGCCTGCAGTCCCACTGTGTCCTTCCTTATAATTAGGTATACAGGTAAAACCATGTACACAATGAAGAGTAAATCACAGAGAGAAGATGAGAGATAGAACAAATGATTACAGAAAAGTCATTGTTAGGAGTCTATTTTTGAAGTTTCCTCCATTTCTCCCCATGGCTATGTTGGACTTTTAAATTATGTATGTAGAGGAAAACTTTACAGAAATAATGTCGATAAGTAATGACGCCAACATTTATAATCCTTTAAATGGCCAATTATTTTGCTGTAATCTGATGCAGGAAACCTCAGTTTATCAGACATTTTTCTACAATACTTTAGAACTTGGCTAAAGCTGCTTTCCTTCCTGTTGTGGCTAAATTCCTTGTCAATTTAATGTACTTAAACTATTTTCTAATAAGACTGACATACCATAAACTAAACATTTAATATATATATATATAAAGGTTCACTTTGTTCAATCATGAGGTTATTCTAGTAGGTTCACAACAAACAAACTGTCCTTGACTCTCTGGTTCCTTTAAGGCCAGAACTGTGTGCTCTATTCACTCTTCTCCTGAGCTCCATGGCATGAAAACCTCTGGCATTGCTCTTGAGTATCTTTACTAAAAACGGGCTTGCGTGTTCTTTCCCTCGCCTTCTCATGCTTAAATACAAAGCTGCTTTAAATGCAGCTCACTCTTCCTATGTCTCAACTGTAATGAGTGGATCAGGTCACAACCCCAAGCAACATTTCTCTTCTGTCAGCAAGCTTCTTCATCCTCCCACTTATGCACCCTCAAGCTGTCCGGAAAAGTGTACAGCTTTCCTCAGATGTTTGTAAGGCAAAATCAGGACTATGATGATTTCTCTAAGAGACCCCCTCAGATTGTTCTGCCTCTCTCCTAAGAACCTGTAGTCTCTCAGACTCCTACATCTCTAGATCATTTCCAAATTGAGACCTTCATCTTGTCGACGTGACCCTGCCTCCAACTCCTTTCTCTCCTCTTATTAACCTACTGCTCACATCTAGTCATGTTCCTTGTGGTCAGAAAACGTCTGCTGGTCACCCCATTATCAAGAAACTGGGCCTTGACAGTTCAGCAATAGAACATTTCTGACCTGCCTTTTGCCTCTGAAGTTATTGAGAGGCTTGTTGCAACCCATTTGCAAGACTTTCTAAACTCCAATAACCTTTTTCAAAAATTTTCAGTGAGGCTTTTGCTCCAATCATAGCACTGACATAGCTTGTCTGTGTTCTAAATTTTTAAATTGCCTTTCTGATTCTGGGTCTGCATCTATTCTTCTCTGTTTTTGACCTTAGCAAGACCTTAGCAAGGCTGCTTCGGTACATTAGTCATAACATTTTGATTTCTCAACATTCCAATATTAGTCTAATTGTGCTATCCTAGTTTGGACCATATTATCATATAGGTGTCAATTTGTATTGGAAGTCAATCTACAGGTGTCAAACTTTTGGAAGGCACAAATCTGATATTGCTCCTTGATTGTCCCCCAAAGCTCTGTTCTTTGCACTTTATTGTTTATCATTTCCATCCTGACCCTCAGACACATTATCCATTATCCAAAACCTCAAATATCACTGCAAATATTTCAACATCAGAATCACAGAATCATCTCTACCTACCACAATGATTTCCTGCATTCAGAAGTTAAAGTATTGGTTAAGCACTTATTTGCTGTTGATGATACTCAATTTAGTCCCTCTGCTGTTTGAAACTTTGGTGTACTCTTGGACCCTACATGTTAAATCCTTGACAATGGATCTTTGCAATATTGCTTGACTCCACATTATGCTTTCCTTTAAAGATGATGCGATCCTGGTGCAAGCCTTCATTATACCTAACGTAGACTCTCTATAACTCTCTGTAGTATGGTTTTACCTTCTAAACCTCTGCTCTCTCCAGATTATTCAAAATTCTGAAATTAGAGTTCTAATATCTTCTGACTGTCCACATTACCATCATTATTTATCAGTTACATGGGCTACCAGATTCAGAGCATGAGCACTATAAAATCCTGCTTTTATCTTTCAAATGCCTGCTGGTTTATACTTCTCTGAAGATCTCTATCTGTGTATCTGCAAATATTTGTGGATATCATATTCTTCCATTTGCATAGATGTCAGCCAGTATACTTTAATGTAATGCGAATGTGTGCACTAGTGGGCAGCAACCAAACCAGAATGTATAAACAAGTGACAAAGAAGAAGGTATCATGTTTAATTTTTCCTATATCTCTCTAAAAATTAATGCTGATTTAATTATTTTTGTAATATTTTGTGGACGGGTCAAATAAATATGTGTAATGCTATACATCTTCTGACAGCTGATCCTCAAACTGCTGCATTTTGTTTTTGTGCTTGTTGGGGTTGAGTTTTGGGTCTTTTGCCCTGCACTCAAAATTGGATATAAATTCTCCCCTCCTCCTCTTCACACCACAAAATATCTGAATTAGATGTACTAGACCTCTTTAAGCAGTCTTACCAAACTTATGGATATGTTGGCAAGAAAGCAATAGGCCCACCTAATGAAAAAAGAGTTATAGTTGTACAACACTCTGGAATTTCAGAATATCATTTGGAGGTGTTTTATACTGAAGAATTGCTGAGAATTTTTTTTATTTTTTTTTTGGGGGGGGGGGGGGTGTTTGCGTTATAGAGTTATTTTAATGGGAGTTAGAATAATTTAGTAGTGCTATGTGAAGAGTGAGCCTTGAGATTATTCCCAATGCTCCCTAGAAAAATAAAGGCACAAATTATTATTGTTTGAGATTTGTCATGTCTGACAAAACAGCCTGTTCTGAATAAAAACTAATTATTTGGGAGTAGGCAGTAGGAATAAAAGTCCCTCTAAACAGAGTGCTGATTCTCATTTCTGAGCTTTTCCTACGTATGCTACTTTGAGCTTTGGGAACTGTGGTGTTCTGGTTACAGTTACTGTTTACAGGGTTGTCAAAACTTACTAGGAATAATAGAAGTTTTGGCAATTTTGAGGCCTCAATAATATATCATGAGAAAATTTAAACCTACTAATCCAACCTAGTTTTCCTCCTCTTTTCTTACTTATTAAAACAGTCAAATATGCAGAAAATCATAATGGGGCAGTGGTAGCTCAGTGGTTATGTGGTAGCTCACCATTGCCAAGTTGCCTCTGTTGGGCCTCTGAGCAAGGCCCTTAAGACTCAATTGCTCAAGTTGTATTCAATCATAGTTGTAAGTCACTTTGGATAAAAAAGTGTCAGCTAAAAACTGTAAACCGCAGATCATGAAAAATATTACTTTAACAATTAAATTAAATTCATTTGTGTATTGTGTGCAAGAGAAAACCTGTTTGAAAAACTGCTCTCTGGACTGCTCTCTTATCTGTGTTTATACTGGCTTGCTGTCAGTCACTTTGAGACATCCATCAATGCTTAGTTCTACCCAGTCTCCGCATGTTTGACAAAGAAAACATGGTGGAATCCAATAAGCGTCCTCCATCGCCAGGTAGTTGTTGTCATGCTCTTCGCTCCTGTACAGTCTGTAGTAGACTACATTTCCCAGAATCCTCTGATCCCAGTCACCAGAGTTCTAATGCACATGTTATAAGTGAAACTAGTAAACTAGGTCCCTATATAAGATATCCTGTGTTAGCTTGTGTCACGGGAGGCCGGTCCACTCGTAATAGAGATCACTCCACTTTCCAGCCTCACTCCCAATCCCCAGAGTATTAATTGGACACACCTGTCCTCGCTAATGGTGTGTCTATTTAAACCCACAGGTACACGAAAAACAGCGCTGCACATTAGCGGACTATCCTGCAGCATAGCTGGTGACCATCGCTGTGCTGCCTTTGAGATGAAGACTACCTTGTGTATTTTGTGCTTCAGTTACCTTATTATCTATGGATGACACTTGGGGAACAACCTTGGTGGTGAACGCATCCCCACTCCTGAATGATTATCATGTGTTTATTCAGGATTTTAAAGCAGTCTTCTATCATACTCGACAGGGGAGACTTTGCAAGAAAAAACGACCGCCCAGTGAGTTGTTCTCGTTCACTATCAATGTGTGAGGTCCAGGTTAATGTGTCACACCAGGGGTGTAGATTATCTGCCTCAGCCCTTGTTGATTCAGGGGCAGCAGGGAACATGATGGACTAGGCATTTGTGAGGAGATTGAGAATAAGAGTGATTCCTCTGCGCGCTTCTCTAAGCATTCAAGCACTGGATAGAGGACCAGTATGATCAGGTTATATAAGGCACGTCACACCACGTATAGTCTTAAGGACGAACAAGGTACATGTTGAACACATTGCCTTTTATTTTCTCCCTTTCCTTTCCCACCCACTCACGCTAGGTCTACGCTGGCTAAGGGTGGACAACTCTCACTTGGACTGGTCTGGGAGCCATATACTTGAGAGGGCGGGTTCCTGTGAAGGTAAATGCCTCTGCACCTTAGCCATACCTCTCCAGTCAACAACCATTGAGAGCCCAGAGACAAACGACCTATTCCAGGTACCCCAGGAGTATAGTGACCTGGTGCAGGCATTTAGTCCTACAAGGGCCACCCTCACTGTGAGTAGGACTGCGCCATCATGCTCAAGGAGGGTGCTGTTCCACCTCGGTGTAAGATTTACCCTCTGTCTCAGGAGGAGGAGGGATCATGGGACAATACATCAAAGAGGCTTTGCAGCAAGGCTACATCTGTTCCTCCACCTCTTCAGCCTCAGGAGGTGTCATCTTCATGTAGAAGAAGGATGGGGGACTAAGACCGTGTGTGGATTACTGGGGCCTTAATGAGTTGTTAGTACCCTATACTTACCCCCTACCTCTAGTACTGGCTGCATTAGAACAGTTAGGGGGAGCTCATTATTTCACGAAATTAGACCTGCGGAGCACCTATAACTTGATAAGAATTAGGGAGGGTGATGAGTGGAAGACCGCCTTTAGCACAACGTCCGGACATTATGAATACTTGGCTCTGTCATACGGTCTCACCACCGCTCCCTCGATATTTCAGGCCTACATTAATGAGGTTCTAAGGGAGTTCCTAAACAGATCCGTTGTTGCCTATATCGACGACATCTTGATCTATTCCTCTTCCTGGAACCAACATGTGTATGACATAAGGGCTGTCCTCCAGGTACTTTTGTGTAATCACTTGTTCTGCAAACTAGAGAAGTGAGTTCCACAAGCAGGAGGTGAGCCTCCTAGGGTACATTATCCACAAGGGTAGCGTGCGCATGTAAGGTGGAAGCCGTAAGAGAATGGCCCAAGCCGCAAATGCGCAGGGAGCTTCAATGTTTTCTGGGGTTTGCGAATTTCTATCGGCGGTTTATAAAGTCTTTCAGCACCCTAGCTCCGCGTCTCACTGACTTGCTCAGGGGTCAAGCCAAGAGGTTGAAATGGCACCCCGAGGCTGAAGGAGCATTCGAGGGACTTAAGACCGGTTTTTCCACCGCTCCTGTCCTGCAGCAGCCTGACCCCGAGAAGCCTTTTATGGTGGAAGTGGATGCTTTGGACGTAGGGGTTGGTGCTGTTCTGTCCCAGCACCGAGGAAAGGCGGGACAGCTCAGACCCATTGCATATTATTCCAAAAAACTAAGCCCAGCTGAAACTATGGGGTAGGAGACAGGGAGTTACTAGCCATGAAACTTGCCCTAGAAGAGTGGAGACACTGGTTAGACGGGGCAAAACACTCGTTTACGGTGGTGACTGACCACAAATTTGGAATATCTACAGACAGCCAAGAGACGGAATGCGAGACAAGCCCGCTGGTCACTCTTCTTTTCAAGATTTCAGTTCCGGGTTACCTATAGAACAGGGGAAAGGACAGCATAACGTGAAGGCCCAATCTACCAATCTGGAAATGGTTCTCTCCCCTTCATGTTTCCTGGCCGCGCTGAAGTGGGATATGAATTGGGAGATCGAGGCCGCAAACCCTCAGCCACACTGTCCCCCGAATCACCTCTTCATTCCTCCCTGACACCGCAGCGCCCTCATGACATGGGCACACTCATCAGTGGGAACAGGACATCCGAGGTCCACCCGCACGGCCCAACTCCTGAGCTCTTGGTATTGGTGGCCCGCCATGCATGGGAAGATCGTAAAATACATGGCATGTGCAGAGTGTGCCCGCAGCTTACCTGCGCACCCCACCTGCAGGTAAGCTGATTCCCTTACCCACTCCTCTACATCCTTGGTCAAACATTGCTATAGACTGTTACAGATCTACCAATCTCAGAGGAGAACACAGTGATATTGGTGATCATGGACTGATTCTCAAAGATGGTGAGATTTGTCCCATTAAAAGGACTACCTACAGCCTAGGAAACGGCTGACCAGCTCTTCCACCACATATTTCAGCAGTTTGGACTGCCGGAAGACATTGTTTTGGACCGGCGCCCACAATTCATGTCCAGAGTCTGGAGGGAGCTGCTGGGAAAGCTCAACATCAGTCAGTCTTGCATCTGTATACCACCCCAAGGCCAATGGACAGGTAGAGACAATTAATCAAGAACTGGGTAAGTTCTTACATTTATATAGTTAACACTGAGAGACATGGAGTACCTTTCTCCTGTGGGCAGAATATGCTCAAAATTCACTATGCCATTCTGGCATGAGGAGTGTTTTAGGTTATCACCTGGTGCTTTGTCCATGGAATGGGCCCACATCCGACCAGCTGGCCGTGGAGGAGCGGTGCTGACGCAGTGAGTGGGTATGGGAAGAGGTACATCAGAACCTAAGCAAGGCCATCGCCAACTATAAGAGGAAAGCAAATGTGAGACACAGGGAGACTCCGTGATATGTGTCAGGACACCAGGTGTGGGTTTTCATGAAAGACGGCCAGGCAGGCCCCTCGGGAAAGCTGGAGGCAAAGTATGAGGGCCCATACACCATACTAAAGGGGTTTAATGATGTCAAGGGGGAGGGTCCCCTTGAAGAGGAGGGTCGCCCCTCTGGGTCCTCCGCCTCCCCTCATTGACATTGGAGGAGGGCTGGAGTACAGGGTTAGCGCACTGCTGGATTCGTGTCAGAGGGGGAAGGGACTTCAGTACCTGATTGACTGGGAGGATTTTGGTCCGGAGGAATGAAGCTGGATACCGTCCTCCCAGGTGTTGGACCCCGACCTCACTGCCTCCTTCCACAGGGAGCACCCGGAAGTCTGCTCCATGAAGATCGGGCTGGCCGTGTGTCAGTAGGCGGGCGGGGTCTCCGGGGGGGGGGTTCTGTCACAGGAGGCCAGTCCACCTGTAATGGAGATCACTCCACTTCCCAGCCTTGCTCCCAATCCCCGGAGTATTAACTGGGCGCACCCATTTTAAACCCACAGGTACATGAAGACAGCGCTGCACATTAACAGACTATCCCACAGCATAGCTGGTGACCGTCGCTGTGCTGCCTTCGAGACGAAGACTACCTTGTGTATTGTGCTTCAGTTACCTTATTATCTATGGATAATAAAATGCACTTCCCCATACCCTGCTTCTCACTTTCTCCGAGCCGCCAGCATCACAGCTTGACTCTGTGAAGTCTCATTTTGTTTTTTTTATTGCATGTTTGAGCCTGTCTCCTTATGTTTACTTGGTGGATTACTTACCTTATAAATGTCTTGTTGGTTAATGTGTATTTGCTTGCACTGATTTGGATTTGGTTGCTTCTGTTATTGACACTTATGTTTAGCAACATAGACTGTGACTATCCCTATCACTGTTACAATAAAGCTCCTGCTTTAAACTTGCAAGCGACTCCCAATCTGTGCTTGAGAAAATCTGACAATTGTACTGTGGACTAAATAAATCTAAACTGTAATAAAAAATGTGCTAAAATGAGTTAACATTGGAAGAGCTTTTACAAAATGGAGAGAATTATTACATGAAAAGGGGACAAAGTTGCACACAGAATAGGATGACAGTTGTTTGCTGGCTATTATTTTCTTTTTGGGTTACTGTCCTTTTAAGAAGCCTGTCTCGCGTTCATTCAGATAGTTATGTGCGGCTAATACAGAGCAAGCGATGGAAAAATGGCTGTAAATGCACAATACGTATTAATCCTGTGGTAAATATTTTATTGCTTAGATGTGATATCATAGATCCATAAATATTTCTTTATACTGGTAAGTGTGATTGATATATTTGGATATTTAAATGTTTGACGTAATGATGTAAGGCAGTATGCTAAGCGTGTTTAAGAACTCATTTAGATAGCAAATCTTAGTGTGCCTTGAAAACGTGTTTTACATTTGTCTTCTTACAGTATTAAAACTATATAAAGTGTAAACACAACCTTTATTCACACACACACGTTTTGTTTTTGTTTTTTTGTGTGGATACCGTAGCGTTACCGTGCATGTGAAGTCTCTAAAGTACCTGAAATGTAAGATGTGATATATGTATTTTATTTCTTTTGTATTGCTTAGTTTACATTGTTTACATGGTGATTGCTGTGGACAATTTTTGATCTCATTTTGTGTGCTTTTGTTATCTTCTGCAGTAAACCCACTGCCGTATTATTTTGTGACCAAAAAAGGGAGAAAAGAGAAAAGGAAATGTTGGTCCACATACTCGGCAACGGGCTAAACAAATGAACCGCAAATCACTGCAAATTCGCTAACTGCAAATCAAGCCCTAATCTAAAAACAAATAAATGTAACGTTGAGCAGTTAGGAGGTGGACGCATGTGCTGAGAGGAGCGAGATTTAATAGGGGCAAATCCAAAATCAGGGTCATTAAGCCAGTCCAGGGTCACAGAGCCGACACGGAGAGTAGAAGGAAACATTACAAAGCAAAAACACACGAAGGCTAACTAGGAAACACAAAGGGAAACACAGGGAAAACACGGAACATGGAAGGGACTGAACGTGACAGTACCCCCCCCCCCCCCCCAAAAGCGTGCAAAACAAGAAACACCAAAACAAGACTAGGACGAGACACCAACAGGAACAGAACGGGCAATACGCGGAGCAGGGACAGGACCCAGACGAGACACAGGAGCAGACAGGCCAGCAACAGGAACTGAACACGGGACACGACGAGGAGCAGGCACCAGAACAGCAGGCTCTATACCCTAAATAATGAATTAATCTACATTTGATGCAACAGTCTCTTTGTCCATGAGCACATTACACCGACAGTACACTTACACAGTTGTATTGCTTACTTTGTAAAGCAAGAGTTGAAATTGAAATGTTTCTATTCATTTTAAATGAACCTTAAACAGTTTTCTTTATGAGAATGGGAGAACGTATTTTAAAAAAATTAAAAGCATGCACATGCAAGTGCACACATGTACACACAGAATCACACACTCACACACCCCATATATCTAAATATATATTTAAAAGAATTGTAATGTTATAAAGAATTACATTTATATTTTAAATATTTTCAATTATTTTTGTCTGTAGAGAGATGTTTAGAACATAATGTGTGTGATTTGTGAAAAGTCTGTTTGCAGCCTTGGAGTTACCTTTTGACTCCCACATTAACTCCACGGTGAAAATTTACCTTTCCTAGTTCCAAATCATTGTAAAGTTCATTCCTTGTCTATCACACTCTACTGCTGAATTCTTTGTTTATAGCCAATTGAATTATCGGATTTCTGTAAACTCCAGAATTCTATTACTTCTGGCCAAGACTCCAGATCACTTTTTTTCCAAAGCACTTTTATAAGTCGCTCTGGATAAGAGTCTGCCAAATGCGTAAATGTAAATGCATCAGAATTTCCTTGGACCTCCTGTAATATTTTAATTTCTCCTTACCTATTAAGCCATCTAAAATCTTGAATCCTTATTTTTCTGAATTTCTTTCTTCCCATGAACCCACTCATACACTCATCTGAACCCACTCTTACCTCCATCTAAACTCCATCCACCTGTAGTTCTGGAGAGTGAGTCTTTTTCTAGAGCAGCTCCTCCACTTTTGAATTCTCTTCTCCCTATGGTAAATATAATGGTGTCTGCCTCATTTTATCCCACATGGTGCTGCCTGCTACAAGATTCCTTGTTTTTCATTCTGTTTGTTCTGTCACAGTAAGACAATTTCCAATACTTTCCATCAGTACATCTCCAATTAATTTCCATCTCCAATATTTACTGTGAATCAGTGATATAAAAATGCTGGATAACTTAGCCAGAAAGGCTGGGTTACAGTTTCCTGCTGTAATACACACAACTGCAAAAACATCCGGGTTTTTTGTTGGTTTTGTTCCTTCACACACTCCCCTTCACACACTTACCCCAGTGAAGGCTGTGTACATTACCATTTCATATCAGATACAGCAATATTGCTGTTGTCTTTAAAGGATGGCTAACACAAACTACACATGGCAACTGTAGTTACAAGCAACCACTATAGCTCATTAAGTAATGTATTAGAGACACCTGTCACCTATATTGCAACCTACATTCACTTACAATCCAAGTTGCAATTTATGTGTGTCTCTTCATCAGTTAGTACTTAACTGAGCATTATAATGGAGGATGGCAAGAATTTTCTAAGCAAACCAACTAAACACAAGCAGGTAAATGACATCTGAGTTCAACATTAATGTGCAGAATGTCATCTGAGAAGGCTCCAACTATTGGTCTTAAATCGGCTAAAAGCAAAGAACAAAAAACATATCTTCAGTTATCACAGAAGCATCAAAACAGGACTGATGAGGAGTGGAAAAAAGTTGCTTGATTGGTTAAACAGGTTCTTTTTCCTAGCATGCTGATATAAACATTAAAGCTTGGTAACAGCAATATAAATTCATAGCCTACTAATGTGTTATATAAGAAACATAGTCACTGACGTGTGTTTTTATTGCTTCAGTTCCTGGATCTCATTCCTATTGAGTGTCTTTGACCTGAATTAAATTGGACTGTTTGCAGGGATTCTGTGCAGAAATGTAGTGTATCCAGTACACCACATCCAGAAAAATGCATCCAATATCATGTAGAATCCAGGACCAGGTGAATTGAGGGGCTGAAGGCCAAAGAAGCTACATCACTAGATAAAATGGTGACTCAGTCATGTACAGTATGTCTTGTAAATGTGTAGATCTGAAATGTCGCTGTTGGTGTTACTTTTTTTGAATGAAAAGAGAAAGTCAGCTACAGCTCAGTAATGTAATATTTTACATTTCATTTGAATAATATTGTCACACATGTAAAATAATTTTTATATATAAAATAATTCCTCTGTGACAAAAAATACATGTAAGTTTAATTTTTTGTTGCAAAATGAGCAGTTTACTTGTTATATTTCTCATTTTACAAGTTTGTGTTATCTGCTTAGCAGAGCTCCTTTTATCTAATGTAACCCATGCCATTGATAACTTAAGTAGCTAATAGTCTAATGTGTTTTTGGTACATTAAATGGCTAGCCTTAAAATGTTTACATTATCATTACTTTGTCTGCTGTGTGTCTGATTTAAATACTAGTGTAGGTAATACTACAGCTAGTTTCATATACTGAATAGGGTAACTGAAAGAAACTTAGATTTGAAAAGATGATGGGTCATTTTGGGAAATGTAGTACCCGTAGTGAATTCACTGGGTGCTAATGTTTGTTTTGTGTAGTTTTGCTCAACAATCCAGGTTAAAACGTAAGGCATTATAGCTTTTGTATTGACTTTTTATCCTCATGATAACAATGAAGCATATATTACTGCAGCATTTGCCCCATTAAATTGGGTCCTCTGGCACCCTTGACTGCAGTAGATCTTCAGTTCTCTAAAGCCATCCTTATGTTGTCAGAAGGAAAGCAGCTACCGCCAAATACCTGCAAAGAATGAGGGACGTCCTGACAAGTCAGCTGAATGGGAGAAATAAGATCCAGGCTATCAACAGCTATGCTCTGCCAGTCGTCAGATACCCCAATAGCATAATAAGATGGCCTAAGGAGGAGATAGAAGCCACTGACATCAAGACAAGGAAACTCCTCACAATAGGGTTTCATCCCAAATCCAGCACTCTTGGACTGTACACTAGAGAAGAAGAAGGGGGTCCACGGACTAATAAGCATCAGAGCCACTATCCAGGATGAAATCACCAAGATCCAAGAGTACACCAGCATGATGGCCCCAAGTGATGAAGTGCTTAGTGAGTACCTCAGACAGCAGAAACCCGAGGAGGATGGAAATGAGGAGGAGCAGGGACCATCATGGGAGGATAATCCCCTGCATGGTATGCCAGTGGGCAGACAGTGGAAGTGGCTGATAGGGATAAATCCTACCAATGGCTGGAAAATGCTGGCTTGAAGGAGAGCACAGAGGCACTAATCTTGGCAGCACAGGAACAAGCTCTGAATACAAGAGGCTGGGATCTACCACATGTAGTGAAGATAGATTAAAATTCCCCTGATGAAGTTCTAACCTGGTCAAAAGGGGGGCTCTCTCCCACGCCCAGGCTTTGTTTCTTTATTTTCCTTATAATTAATTTATGGTGGATCCTATGTATTCCTGTATTCCTATATCTCTTAAATTATTTTCCCCTAATCGTGAACAGATGTTATGGAATGACCTAGGCAGGTCTTGTATCTTCCAAAATATAACTGATTAATTCTATCCGTTGAGTTGAGGAGTTAGTGGGAGAAGTTGAGAGGAGAGGAGTGGAGTCTGTCGAGTTGAGCATTCTAATTGAGTCAAAGGTGCGAACTGCAATTGAATTGGGGGGGGGGGGGCAACCCCCCCCTAAACCAGCAGAGACAAAGTTTTTAATTTTCTCTTCTTTTTTTCATTTCTTAAACAAGTCAATAACCTTTTAATAAGTGGATAGAAATATTAGGTTGTCTTAGTTTACCATACCTTAATTGGGTATCTTTGTTTCTTTTGTGATTACCTTATTAATTTCTTTTTGTTAGTGTGTATTTGTCAGAATTGACTCATCATGGTTCAATAACACACCTGTCTGGTCGAGACCGGAATTCCAATACACTGCCGGTAAAGAAGGTCTGCTCACTAAGGCCTATATGACAGATTCAAAGGTCCAATTCCCCAGTCTAAGAACTCTGGTCTCCACACTGTCACTGGATGCCAGGAACTACAAGGAACAGTGGACTGTTTCAGAGTCATCGGACAATCTCATCACAAGAATGCCACGTTCATTGCCATTCGAGCAGTTGGATGAAAGACTGTTCTTAAGATTTGGTATGCTGACCTGATAAACGAAATGAATGCTCCCTTGCACTCTCTGCACTGTCTGGACAGTCCAGTGGAACATACTTCTGCATCTCCAGACCAACAGGGTGGAATGTCCGTGAGTTGTAAGAGCTGACATTTCCCTCATATTTTACCAGTTAGTATTATTAGCTTTTGATTTATTAATCAAATTAGATGAGTTAACTCTTTTTCCTTACCTGTGACCTCATAACTCTTAATTAGTTCCCCACTTCACCGTTCACAACGGCTTTCTCTGCTGATCCTCCTATTAGACTAGACATACTTTTATTACAAATTTGTTGATTAATAAGTTTCCTTTGTTGGTTTTGATAAATAAGTAGATTACACATTTGATTACTCCCATAGATTGCATAAAACAATTTATTTACTTTGTCTAATTATTTTTTATTAGTTTATCTAGTTACCTGTATCCACCACAAATTGTTTGTGTTAACTTTAGTATGTTTACATTGTTCGTCTCGTGATTATATTGATTCTAGCGAACTAGCCACTCCTGTTCATTAATAGAATCGTAGTCACTCATTGCTTTGCATGTTTTTCTTATGTCTGATTACTCAATAAACATACCTTGGTTATAACACCTGTGAGCCCCTGTGAGGGATGTTATAATGTTTGGCATATGAAAAATAATCAGGTATCTAATTGGCGACTTTCATGAGTTGAGACTGAATTATTAGTTATTAATACATTAATTAAAATGAATAACTTTTCCCTGTTAATCAGGGTGGTGCCCCAATTAAATTTACCATCTGTATCTGCGTATTCATGACAAGTATGAAAATCGCTACATAATTTTGCGCCCATGTGAGGACATGGAAATCGCTACCAAATGTTAGAATAGCACTCGAATTAGGCTCTTGAACGTTACAGAAACCCATAATCACATTTGTGCCATAGTATAGGAGAACGAGCCCTTGTGTTGTGTGAGTGTATGTACGTGAGGATGAACAAGCTACTTACTGAGTAATTTGTGTGGTGATAGATTGTATTACAGCTGCATGTATGTTGTTAATTTTCTAAGTATAGTGACTCTGGACTCAGATTAATGCATGCACCACATTTCAAATGCACACTAACCAGACATGCGATGTAATCCAGTAATGTGGACCTTGGCCTGTATTGTGACCCTGAGTTTCGAACTGCCCTCATGCAAGTGAAGTTTATATAAATGGCAATGTACAGCCACAAGCGCTTATACTGTACGTACAGAGGCAACATCTAATTGCCACGTGTCACCGGAATTTATTTTTTTGCCTTAGGTTCTACATAGAGGTCATTGGTTGCCACCAGGACCTTTAGTAAAGTGACCAACCCTTATAGGCCATAGTCTATGTCTAGCCTGACAGATGTTAGTGCTAGGAAATACAAGGTGAAGGCAGCGAATTTCTGGCTGCGTCATACTAGAGTTAATTCCTGTCTTAGGTGTCATGCCAGAAGTTGTAGTAAAGTGACTACAGAACCAGAATTAACATTGACTAGGCAGATGTCTTTTCAATGAATAGTAAATATTAGTTTTTGTTAAGACCTATGAGCGGCCAGGCTATGCCATGCCCTGTAGGTCGAACTTAACAAAGGAGCAATAGCTGATGCATAATGTTAGTTATGACATTCAGATGCAGCCAAGCTAGCCGGTGTCTACTGAACAAAAAGATATGAATTATGATTTACATCTGGAATTATTGTGAAATGTGCTTTAGAACTTCCTCATGTGGCGAGGAAGTGAAGTGTCTCTTAAAAGGCACCAACCCTTATATAGACCATATATGGACCATATTTCTTGATCTCTTGATTTAGTAATTAAGTAGTTGATCATTAATGAGCTAGTATCACTGAATTATTATTCTTACTTTCAAGGAGTGCGAAAACAGCGTGTGTGCATTCGGACGAATTGAGTAGTGAGAAAGCAGTGTGTGCATTTGGATAAGCTGAGATGAGCATGCGCAAGTGGTTTAGTTAATTAAGTAGCAATTTGCAGTCTTTAAAAAAAGATATGAAAAAATTGCTTCTAAACACATTGCACCAACAGAGGACAGTGATTCAATGTGTCAGTTGTGCACTTTGTGGGACGGTAATTGTCTTCAATGTGTTTTCTATGCCATGAATGTTTAATTTCCATTGTAAAAATCTCTGGGTTATTTAAAAGTGAATGATGAATAAAATTTGATTAACACTACTGTTGTTTGGAAGTGTCTAGTTTTGTAGCATGCAATTAACCTTCACACTTCCACTCGTTATTTCTGAACCAGTATAAATGTTTTGCTGTCACTCAGTAGACAGTTAAGGCTGTAGAATCTTTCCCTTAATGCTTACTATAACACACATTTGTAAATATGCATTATAAAGTGTGTATGTTAGTATAAGTGACAATGTAGTTTTTCTGCTCCTGTGTAATGTCAAGTCAACATGTGGACCCTGAGCTGGGACAAGTGTTTCAATTCACTTTTCCATCTGTTTCCCTCCTGGGCTTCTCACTATGCTCACTATATACCTGATCCAGTGCCTTGCAGGTAGGGAACAGAACAAGCTCTTGGGTTCCTTGTAATGCATAGCTAGTGTTATACTGGGCAGTGTTGAGACTCTTGTGGGACTAGGTGCAACAGTGAAAGGTCATTCTCAGTTACAGCATATGACATCACCTGCAGTATCTCTTATGTTCTTTACTTGGAGCTGATTTGGTGAAAATAGAAAATCTGCAGCAAAAGTCTGAAGGAGTAAAGCTTCACTCCTCATGAAGCAGCGTCACTCCTAAATGTGATACATTTATCTCCCACCCCATTTATGACCTAGCAGCTGGGTACCAGCTTACCAGTACACTTCTTTGGTGTTTCCTAAACTAACTGTCTATTTTCAGTTCAGAACTTTTGAATAATTTTGGATGAGTGATCTACTTGTATCATCAACTACCAATGTAGTTGTGCTTCCTTATATGAAAAAAAAGGCAAATAAATAAAACTAATGCCTGGTGGATAGGCCATGCTGATCATAGTCTCATCTGCAGTATTACACAACTGGCTAGCCTCACACTGATGTCAGCACCATCTCACAGACAGCATGTATGAGATACTACAGGCTGACTCTCTCACAGTGCTCACCCTAATATTCAACAGAGGTTGCTGATTGAGTGTTCAGGGCCTGCTTTAGAAATAAAGGCGGGTGGGGGTAACTTGGATTACTGGATAACCATGATTAAAATGGTTCTAAAGACAGAATAAGCATTCAAAAAATTAAAACAAAAAAAAAAAAAAATTAAATGTAACTTGAAACTGTAATCTCAGATTTAGTTTAGCTGGTAGTGGTAATATATCTCATACATTTTCAAAAGCTAAGCAGGAGATTTATCATTACAGCTCTTTCTTTCTCTTTCGTGATGCATCAGTGACCTAAAACTAACTGATCGTTAAGATCTAGAATTATTGAACACAGCAGTGCAGTTTGTAGATTAGCCCACATTTTGCCTGTGGCATACCATTTTGAATCAGCCAAACACTCTCTTCTAGATTTAAGTTTTCTAGATATCGAGAGGGTTGAGATACACAAAAGAGGAGGAGACAGAGACAAAAGATTATTACAGTGGGAGATGTTTTGGATTTGCACGTCGTTTCCCATGGGGATGAATGACGATGTAGTTTTACTGTAAGAGTAAAACTGTACTGCACTGTAATTGCCATTTCCGTTTCTCCTTCATTATATATTTTTTCTCGCTGTCACTGTCCCTTTAAGACATTAATTACACAAACTAATTTGTGTAGCCTAATCTTTGAGCTTTAGCCTAGAAAAGGTGAGCATAGTGCAAGATGGTTTCCCATGAGCACTGATGATGGCATGTAGGCTGAATGTTTGCTCTTGCGTCCCTGGTTGGATTCAGATCATACTAATGGAATATAATCAATTAAAAATAGACCAAAAAGGAGACTTCCATTTGTGCTTCTGTTTTGTTGTTATTTGTTTTTCACATCTTACATTCTGTTAGCCATTCACATTTCTTTTTCCTTGTTACGATCTCACAGCCTAGATGGGGTCGTCGCAATTGTCTGTCAGCTTCGAGCAGCATGCAATCATCTGAAGTAGCCCGTGGTGGCCATCGCACGCAGTGGGGTGTCGGCGCCGATGATTTGCACTGTTTTTATTAATATCTTTGCAGTAAGACAGTGTAGAATGGTTCAAACATTCCCTGAATCTGTAGAATCTTCCCTTTCAAATTTGTTGTTAGTAAGATTAACGAGATGAGAGGTTAGATATAACGGTTCGATATAGATACATGTCATCTGCATCTCACTGTGTGATTCAAATGTTCGAGTGTCACTCAGGTCTTCTCCATTTAATCACCTTGTGTGAATGATGAATTTGTATGTCAATCAGTGTGAAACTCACCAATTTTACACACAGAGACACACACACACAGAAGAGGATCGAATTGCAAGAGGTTTTATTTTTTAAATCAAACAGCTCAGTGGGGTCAGGCAAGTATTCGTAGTCAGGTAGTTCCAAGGTTGATAACATGGGGCAGAGTCCGGGGAGTGTCCAGAGGTCAGGCAGAAGTCGAAAACCAGGAAGACAAACACAGTTCTGGAACGCTCGGTACACAACATAAGGTTAGCAATACTTTGCAATGTGAACGCGAGGGGGGGAAACTTAAGTAAGGGGGCAGTAATGAGAATGAGGATCAGGTGCGTGCAGGTACTCTGGTGAAGCAGATCGGGGGTGTGTGCGAGTAGGCGTGGCAGTGCGGGGCTGAGTGTGGTTCCTGGGGTTCGTAACAGCAATAAACAATTATGAAATCATTAGGATTTACTCTTTACATAGGAAACATTTCCTTCCTCTTTCAATTGATATCCAGCTACCTAGCTAAAATGTTGGGCAAAAAGTTCAGAGCTGTCATGGTTGGCCCCTCCTAACATCCCTGTCTCGTCATTTTTTCATTTTCTTCATTCCTGTTCCAGACCTTGTTTTTATTTTCACTCTCTTTTGTATCAGCAGGTAAAAACGGTCAGTGTTCAAAAACTGCTGTGTAAGAGATATTTTATTTGTTTATGATAGTCCAGGAAATACAACAGAACATTTAAGTCCTCACTTCTGTTCAATTTTACTAACACTCACTTGGCAAGCTGGCAAATCAGCATTATTGCACCCTAAAAAAGTTGAGCTGCAAAATCAAAATAAAAAATGTATTTATATATATAGTTTTTATTTATATAGCGCTTTTTACAACAGATGTCACAAAGCAGATTTACAAATGTCCAAGTCCAAGCCCCCAGTGAGCAAGCCAAGAGCGACAGAGGCAAGGAAAAAATCCCTAGAACTCTCAGTCAACAAACGAGAGACAAAAGAGAAGTGAAGTGACAGCATCATAACATCCCAGTTTACCATAACTATCGATGCCCATGGACCCCCAGATCTACACCTTTACCCAAGATAGGAAGTGGTTAATAAAATGCCTTACTGTACATATAGGTTTTCAGCCTAGCCTTAAATATTGAGACTGTGTCTGAATCTCAAAAACATTTACAGGAAGGTTATTCCATAGTGTAGGTGCTTTATCGGAAAAGGCTCTACCCCCTGCAGCAGATTTTCTTAGTACTAATAAAGAGCCGGCACCTTTTGATCTAAGCAGACGTGGTGGATTGTAATGCACTAAGAGTTCTCTAAGGTACTGTGGGGCAAGACCATTCAGTGCTTTGTTGGTTATTAGAAGAATTTTAGAATCAGTATGAAATTTTACAGGGAGCCAAACTCTGGCTGCTGCATTTAGAATTAGCTGGAGCTTGTTTAGGCATAATGATACAGCCAGATAGTAAGGCATTAAGGCAGATAGTAGTACAATCTTGAAGTAATAAATGCATGGACTAGCTTTTCTGCATTATATGAGGAGAGCATGTTCTTAATCTTGAAATGATCCTGAGGTGGAGTAGGGTCCTAGAAATATATTTACATGAGCTTTGAATGAAAGACTGGGATCTATAATAGCTCTAAGATCTTTAACTGTTAGGGAAGATGTGATTGTGAGACCATTGAGGTTCACTGAGTAATTAGAGAGAGAAGGACCTAGCTGTTTCTGGGTCCAATAGCACCTCTGTTTGGTCAGGATTAAGTGAGAGAAAGCTCCTCAACATACATTGTCTGACTTCCTTTATGCATTCCTCAATAATACTAAGATGATATGTCCTATGGTTTGGCTGAGACATATACGGTAGCTGAGTATCATCAGCGTATCAGTGGAAACTAGCACAGCATTTACGTATAATGTCACCTAGAGGTAGTGTGTGTGTGTGTATGTATGTGTGTATATATATATATATATATATATAAAGCAAAGGCCCTAGAACAGATCCTTGTGATCTATAGTGTTAAATGCTACCCGTTTGTTAATATAAATCATATCAAGCAATATAAGCAAAGATACATAAACCTGGTCAGAAGCCAAGAAGGAGGAGCTTACTTCATTTACATCCGGTAGGATTTCCTTAAGAAAGTGTGTGGGCAGTGAATCTAGTAAGCAAGTGGAGGATTTTGAATGTGAGATCAGAGATGCAAGTTCTGGCTCTTGGATAGCTGTAAAAGGATTCTAGAATCATTTTTGGCTTGGTTGTTCTGATCTCTGAGTAGCTGTCTGATATCATGTTAGTACTCACTGTTATCTCTAATGTGCTTAATTTTTTAATTAAAGATATTCATGAACTCATTACTTCTGTGTGTGTAATCTGAGCATTGATGTCAGTTTTATTCCTAGTTAGATGTGTAATTGTACTAAAAAGAAATCTAGGATATTTTCTATTAAGTTTGACTCACACCTGCCTTCTGCCCTTCCTGAGCAAGCTCTGCACTTGTGGTGACCCAATCCTGTAGCTGCATCCTCTTTAGGAGACGGTCCTCGCACTTGCTTGACTTTCTTGAAGGCACTGAAGCCTTCTTCACTACAATTGAACCTGTCTCCTTAAAGTTTTTGATGATTCAATAAATGGTTGATGTCCTTGCCTGTGAAGCCCTTTTGATGCAATGTAATGATGACTGCACGTGTTTCCTTGGAGGTAACCATGATTAACAGAAGTTCCAAAATTTCAAGCACCACCACCAACTTTTTAAAGCAAACTTCTAATCTGATCTTCTTATCTTCTAATCAGCATGGCAGAGTGATATCAGCTGCATTGTCCTTGTTAACACTTTCTCCTGAACTAATGAGAATATCACTGAAATGATGCTAGCAGGTCATTTTCTGGCAGGGCTGAAATGCAGTGGCTGGAATGCAGTAATTTTTGTGATTAAGTTAATTTTCATGGCAAGGACTGATTTTGCAATTAATTGCAATTCATCTGATCACGCTTCACTATCGAGTTAATGCAAATTGCCACCATAGAAACTGAAGCAGCCAACATTGTGCTAGTCTCAAAACTTTTTGCCATGACTGTATGGGTTATGTTATAGGAAATGAGAGCGGTGCCCTCCCTAGTAGGATGGATACCATCCCACCTTAAGAAGCCAGGCTTGCCCTTGAATGTGTTCCAATTATCTATAAATCCCACATTGTTTTGGGAGCACCACTTGGCCATCCAGCAGTTCAGCAAAGATAACCGGGTGTATGTTGTATCGCTGCACGACATTGTATAAATGTTTATGCATGTTTGTCAGTTGTTATGAAGGGCTTATGAAGGTGCCATATAGCATTCTATATAGTGCCCTTCAGTACAGTTTTGCTCAGTAATCTTCCTTCTTTTCTTTTTTTTTAAATTTAGTTGTTCATAATTGTGTGCATTGATACAGCTTGTGATCTCTGAAATGCATTTATAATATAAAATTGAATTGAAGTGGAGGCCCTGAGTTCATTCTTGACTCAGCTAATAGAGATTAAATCAGCTGACAGTTGTATCTTTGATTCTAATTGCCTTCACAGAAATTTAGCGACAGGGGACACAGCAGCTAAGCATAGCTACATACAGCTAATGTGATGACACAATGCATATCCATGAACATGGCATCAACAAATTAAAGAAACACACAGCATATCAAATCACGAGTTACAATGATAATATATTTCAGAAAGGAAGCAAAAACAGTTTGGGTAGCCCATGTATATGATAGACACAGAACATAGACAAACACATACATTACTGCTGCTTGCTGTTAGCATTTCTGGGATGTATATGTAATTGGTGTAATGGTAAATATAGAAGCCAGAAAGGCAGGACCCCTTGCGGCACCTAGCATAGATTTCAATACAGAAAACCTATATTGGTGCCCTTAGCAGGGTGTATGAGGGATGTGAAGATGTGCCCTATTCTGTTTGTAAGGGGGTGGAGGGGGTGTTTAAGGTGAAATAGTGAAGTGGTGGATGTTCCCTAAGCAGAAGTTCTGAATCTTTCAGTGTTCAAATTCTTCTAGTGACCACATAAATATCCACTGAATTGAACCAGATTTCTTGGTTTAATGTCTGCTATAGGCCTCCTGTTTTTCTATTTGGTTTTCTATTTGATATCTGTCTCTTCCTTTGACCCTCTATCTCTCTTTGTGGAACTTCAGTTTCAACATGTGATTTCACTCCCCTTGGTTCTGTTGGCTTTTTTCATCTCTGCTTAGCTTTCTTTTTGTATCATCCTCCTTTTCTTTGCTTCTCACCCCTTGCCTGCTTTTAACTCTGTCTGTAGTCAGGCAGATGCAGGCCTGTGGGGTGCTGCTTTTGGACTCAGGAGGCTTCCAGCACTGCTTGGTCAGCAGCAGCAGATTATGAACTCTGGGAATCTGACATGCAGCTATTGTTCCTTCAACTCTGTCTCAGTGTGGCCCCTCCCATGCAGCGCTGACAGCTTATTCACCCCCAACACTCCTGCCAAGCTGCCTCTGTGTGATCCTCTGGCGGGCCTGGAGGTTGGGGGTAGGTGTGCATGTGTGTTTAAAGAGTTCCTGAGGTTTCTTTGGTCTCTCTGATCTCAGCTGTAAAGTAGAGCCATATCCAGGCATTGTGTGCAAAGCAGTAAAGAAGCAGGTCTGTGTGAGCAAGAGAGGGTAGAGGGGGCAGTTTGATGCTGTGTATATGGTGAAATGAGTGTTCCTTAGGTGCAAAGAATAATCTCCAGAGGCAAGCATTGCCGATTTAAACACAAAAGAACCCTATGTCCATCTACGACTAGAAGAGTATGAACTGCACACTCCAAGGCGAATCTTTCTTTCTTGCCAGTGTCTATTAAAGATGGCTAAAGAGACATTGTGCCTATTTAAACGGATGAATGATGCCCCTTCAGATTTTTTTTAATTGCAATTTTTTAAAATGAGTCTGATAATTTTGGTTGTGACAGCCAGTAAATGCAAAAGTAATTGCAAAAAAAAACCAAAAAAAATTCCTCTCCTTATGTACATTTACGGCACTTAGCTGACACTTATCCAAAGCAACTTGCAATTATGACTGAGCACAACTCCCCCCATCCACGAGTCACGTGGTATGGCCCAATGCGTGCAGGGGAATTTACGTTTGTTGCCACGCCCTCCAAGATGGCACGCACCTGCACAGGGTTAATGTTGAGTGTATGTCTGTTTATTTAAAGCCCTGTCAGCATGGGCCTCAAGGTTGGTCATTGTTAGTGTTGGTGTAGAATGTTAGTGTCAATGAGTGTGTAGCCACTGTTAGTGTAACTCAGCGTTTGTATCATTTTATGTTGTCATTGTTACTGTTTGTGTATTCTTGTCCGTTAGTGTTATTATGTGTGAGTTCCATGAATATCCTTGACGTTTTGTCATTAAATGTTTCACATCGTCAAGGAAGTCTGTGTGTCCTGCTCAACACCCCATGGCACTCGGGCCATTACAAACTTTAGTAATTGAGGGTTAAGGGCCTTGCTCAGGGGCCCAACAGGGGCAACTTGGCAGTGGTGGGGCATAAACCAGCAACCTTCTGATTGCTAGTTAAGTATCTCAACCTCTCTGCTACCACTGCACTTAAATATACATGTTGGGTCTTTCAGGGAATAGCATTCAGTGAATTATTGTTGCATCCATTGAACATTGTAGGTGTTTCTTCAGTTTGCTCACAACTTCAAGTTAGCAATATAGAGAGCAAACTATAAAGCAAACTATAAATCTGTTTTAACTAAAATGTATGTTTGTATCATAAATGGAAAAGTTAATGTGATCAAAGGCAAGACTGTTAATCAGGTAACAGTCAATGTTGATGCAGCAAAGTAGTGCTGAAGATTAGACTATAATGGACTATAATGACACAATCAAAATAAATTTGATAATAGGCAAGCTACCAGTAACACTAATCAATTTAGTGCAGTTTACAAGCCACAGTTGTAAAATATATAGAAACAAACATATATACAAACAGGTTATGGAAAAGCTTGATCATGGACCAAACTATCGGCTAACTATTTGTGCAGTACGGAGCCATTTACCAGATGCACATAATTCCCTATTTGAATTACTACCTTGTTTTAATCAAATGGTTGTGTGGCTGAGACTCACAAGATAGACTGATATCTTTCATGAAGGACAGTTAATTCTACAGTGGATCTGGGTATCAAGGCAATACAAGGCAATATAACTAACTACACTGAAATATATACAATTTTGTCTCTCTGTCTCTCTAGTAGGTTTCCATCAGTTCAGCTTTGTTGGCAGGAAATGAACTCATCATTACTTGACAGCAGCTAATTTCTCTCCTTTCTACCACACACACACACACACACACACACACACACACACACACACACACACCACTGTTCGTAGGGTAGCATTATACACAGACAGACAGAACTCCATACAATCTTTGCTGCTAAATATTTTGACCTTGTTTTTCTAAAAATGTATATTTTTGTAATATATATAACAAGTGCAACATGTAGTACTAAATCACTTAATGCTTTAAATATTAACTTCATTTTTAGAGTGAAAATATGACAGAATGGAGATTCCAGAATATCACAAAGACACTAGATTTGCAATTAAAGACTGATCTATATTTTGGTAACAATCAATGCACACAAACCTTTATCAGTAGAACATAAACATAGCCATGCCCTTTATAACCATAATTCAATAAACAACAAAAATAATTTACATATAAAACAGAAGAAAAGACACATTCACACATCCTAAGCTCACTTTACCGAAAAATGATTGCAAGGCAAACAGTATTCCATGCACAGTATTTGCTGCAGAATGCACTGTAAAAACAAGTCATCTTGTGTCAAACAGCACAGCTCATTCTAAAACCTTATCTATTCCAATAGACGTTTTCCAGGTAAACTAACAAGAATATGTGAAACAATTTATGAAATTAAGCACTTCAAATTTATTAAAAACCATTATAAGCAATGAACCCGTGGAATGATCGCAGTACTGAGGAATGGTGCAGAGTGTGTAGTCTAGTGGAGTGTGACAACCACCACTGAACTCTCACTATGCATTTGACCAGTCAGAAAAGTCAGCCTTTTGAAAGCCTTCAATATGCAGTAAAAAAGAAACAGGAAAAGAGCTTAGAAACAATTCAAAAACAACACAAATTCTGCAATACTTATACAAAATTTGTTTCAAATGCATTTTTATTTTGACATATATGTGGCTTTTCCCCTAATCTTTATCTACCAAAATCTTTGTGAACTGTATTAGCACAGACAAAAAACTATACAACAAAAAACATGCAAAACTGAAAAATAGCACCAGCATGGCAAGCAGAAAACAAATTTATTTCTAAACAAAATTGAATGTTTTATGTATTCTTGCTACATTTACTGGTGCTTTTAGAGAACCACAAATTGTTCCACCAGAAAATTTCTGAATTTCAATCTCTAAAAATTTCATTTACAAATAGAATGTATCAGAAGTGTTCTACAAGACGTGTTTTTTACATTCTAAATGCTGGCCATTTAGGGTGTTTCAAGTAAGTCATTTTCAGTTTTGAGTACATGCAGATGCACTGAATTTTTGTCTGTGATAGTAAACAGTTCATTACAACTGTAGTAGATGGAGATCAAGTTACAATTAAGCCAGAATATCCCCTTAATATAAATGATAATGTACCTTTTTCTGAATAGTTTTGAACAGTGATACATTCGAAGTATGTAAAAATCTACATTCTACAACTGGTTTGGAGATTTCAAGGTACAACAATTCCTCCTACTTTACTGTCTAAAAAGTTTTAGTTTGTTATAATAATGCAAAATGTTCAGTAGGATTAAAAGGGGCTTTCTACAACTGCAAAGAATGTGGTTATGGGACATTATTCAGGCATAAATGGCCTTATACTGTCTTATTCATCTTAGTGTATGCACTGCAGCCAAGCCAGCCTGTTCTACTGTGTTAAGCCAAAAAAGGTTCCTGAGTTAGCTATGCATATCATAATAGGAGGATGGCGCCAAAACTACTGGGTGAGCCAAACGAGATCACAAGCTCTCCAGTTCCACCCTCATCATTCCTGAGCATCTTGTTTAAGGCTGATATGTGAATATGTGACTGGAACCTCATTAGACTGCTCTACTGTTTCCACTTGGCCCTCCTCGGGTCTTGCCACCTCTTGCTGTGTATATACAGTACCTTCCACCTGCAGGGTGGAGTCATCCAGCTCTGTTACTATATAATGTGTGCCCTCGTCATTCACAATCACCTGAGTTAGCCCCTCCTTCATCATTAGCTGATTGGCAGCAAACTGCAGCACCTCCTGCACCACTCCCTCAGCTGTGGCCTTGTGGGTATGGCCCACCACTTGTGCCACCACACCAATAGACTCCACACCCTCACTTTGTAAAACCTCACTGTAAACTTCTACCTCCCCATGTCTCTCACCTTGATTTGTGCCATTTTCTCCCACCGTATTAGTGATGATCTCAGACTCATTAGCCTCACTTTTTTGTCCAAGTTCTGATACTGCACAGAGCAGGGCATCCAAGGCTGTGGATGACTCTGTCACCATCTGGCTGCCCCTGACCAGGTTCTGGCCTCTCTCGTGCAGTGTGTGTTCTACTTGGTCCCCCAGCACTGGCGCCGATCCAGATGGATTTACTAGCACATACTGTGTTGCTCCTTCAGGCAGCTGGATCGGCCCTTGGGTCAGCTGGGCCCCTGACGATGCCACTTTGTGGTCACATGGAATGACCTGGCCATCCTCAGTGATGTGCAACACCTCCGCCACATGGCCAGACATGGCCAGGGTCTGCAAAGTGGCAGCTGCAGACTCTTCCAAGGCCTGTTCCATCACTTCACCCTCCCCGTAACCTTGAATGATGATGACCTGCTGGAGAGCCTCCACACCTTGCCGACCCTCATCAGGTGTAAATGCAGTTTCAGCCTCCACATATGATGCCCCCTGGCCCTTCAGACGACATTCAAAGGACTTGGACACAATTCCTGCCATGCAGAGACAGCAAAACAATTACATATTATCTGCATCACAACAGTTTTTATTGCATACACAACAACTTTATTAAGTAATTATACAGTACATTTTTTTTTTTTTTTTTTTAAACAGAAAGCAGGCTATGGGACATCACCTTCTGGTTCAGCTAATACAGCACAGACCATGGGCCAGCTGGGGGATTAGTCTGTGTGGGTTTATTGTAATGGGTAGATGTCCCACTCCTATCCCTGGCTATTTGCATTCCAGCAATATTTTCTCTTTGTCACGGAATGCTCGCCTCCCGCGAGTCACGTGGTTTGGCCCGCCATGTGCAATGGGAGGACTGTCTTGTTTGTAACCACACCTGCACCTCGTTCATCTTTATGTATATAAACCAATGTTAAAGTGTGCAGGGCGTTGGTTATTGTCGGCATAATGTCTAGATGTAACGCGTTTCTGTTAGATGTATTCTTGTGTATTGTGTTTGTTTAGCGTTAACCGTTTCATGTTTCTTGTTTGTGATAAGTGTGAGTGCCTTTATGTCTTTAAATGTTAATAAATGTTCGTCCCAGTTGGAGGAGTTTGTGCGTCCTGCCTCGCGCCCTGCGGGACTCGGGCCACCACGCGTTACACTCTCACTCTCTCTCTCTCTCTCTCTCTCTCTCTCTCTCTCTCTCTCTCTCAGGGGTTTCTGTGTTTTCCTGTTTTAGAGCTTGTGTGTAGGTGATGCAGTTTTGATGGCATTCATTTATTAGAATGACACAGAAGTCTAGATGTTTTGGTCTGATTGATGTCTCAGCATCAGAATTATGTAAACCACCCCTTCTATCCTTGGGCTGGTTACAAAATATCACATATACTTTTCTGTCCCCTATACCCCTTAGGTCTGAGGACAAAAAAAACAGAACAAAGGGATTCAAGGCATACTGCTGTAATCACCCTGGCAACAAATATACAGTAGTACATATAGGTTGTTAAAATGACCTAGAAGAGGTTAGCATTATGTCCTCTGAATCCTGTGTTCTAACAGCCTCTGTGAAAAATGCTCCCACTGTGTTAGTGAGTAAAACAAACAGCACTAGAGAAAAACTTGTATTATTCTACCTGTCCTATCCTGGAATTAGTATTCAGTTATATAATTGTTGCCACTGTGCTATGCCTACACAAATCCATCCCCCAGCTGGATGAAATCTTTTTTTTTTTTTTGTTCAAAAGCTAACATGACCATTAACCGCTACCCTTTCCTCAATTTAAAAACATTGATTTTTATTAGGTCTTTTGATTAGAACAACTTTTGTTTTCCTTTGTGAACTGACATCATTTTATGTGTTATCTATACAAGGCCAGTTTTATTTCAGCACCATCTTACCTTACACATCACTGTTTGTAAAGTAAGAAAGGAGGGTGAAAGGAAAAGTGACTGAAAGTGAAAAAGTCTCTTCATATTATACTTAAGCTATTTATTACAAACAATACTGCATATAGAGATACAGTGTTTGTGCTCAGGTCTTCTAAATTTCTTAAAGCACTCTTTAAAAAGTCCCCAGAGACACCCTCTCTCTTATGACCTGTGAAGCCAATATAATTGAAAGAAAGCTCATGAAATACTGAACATTCTACCGCTGTGTAGAATGAACGCATTTCTCATTGACAACTTTATGAAAATCTATTAATTCTCGAACACAGGTGGCTGTTACATGGCACCATATGCAGAAGCTCTGTAAAAGCTCTTGGCTTTCAATTAAAATGACTGACTATCATACAGGGAGGGCTAAAGTATGACTTACTCTGAAACCAAACTGGTATATGGCTTTGCCTCAGGCTATTCTAGGTGCAAAAAAAGTGTGTGTAAGGCGCATGGGAGCCATTTGTGCTCCTGTTTTACACCAGCAGAAGTCTCAGCAAGGCATGGTTTCTGGCAGGATTTTCAGGTGGGTGGCAGTGTTCTCAGCAGTGAACTCCTGGAGGAAAGCACCCCAGAGATGGAGTCCCTGGATTTTTTGTACCAGTAGGCAGGAGTATTGTGGTAAGGGTAACTCTGGCAACCAGTACATTCAAAACATCATAGCACTAAGAGACATGTCAGAGGTGGGGGGTTGCACTGTCCCCCACAGAAATTGGATCAGCCATCATGCATTGAAGCTGGAAGTTGTGGACAGGTTGTCAGTCATAGAACAGTGTGTGCCATTGGCTTCAATAATTCTTTGTTTTAAATGCTCATTTTTTCAAGTTAGAGACTGCATGCTTGCAGATTGTCCGAAAGTACAAAATATATAAAAATATATAAGATGCAAAGAGGTGAGTGAATGTGTGAACATAAACTGGACACTAACTGTGTGGAAGGATGTGTTAATGCGTTGACACTGACTAGTCACTAAATGTTTGGAAGCATGTGTGGATGGGTGGACATAGACTGGTTATTCACTGTGTGGAAGGGTGCATGAATATGTGGATGTGTGGACATTATTGCTAAATTAATTGGACCAGTTATTCAATAAGAGGTGTCTAGTGGTGGCCCATCTGAAAGAGGTCCTGACCGTGCTATCTCCCTAATTTTTTAATTGGTTGTTCTGCTGAATAATTGATTGAAGCAAATGTGAAATGGATGCTGTGGCCCAAGCGAGGCTCTTTCATCATGGATGTGTCTATTAGAGGCAGCTACTAACATACAAACTACACACAGATGCTCATATACTCCCATACATACTAAAGAGCAGTGTATGAGAGTACTGAATCTGTCCTACAAAGGGCTTACTATCATTATAATGAATTTCTACAATAAAATATGTATTAGCATTACAATAATAAGTGTGCAGTTCTGATGGCCTGGTTCTAAGGGAGAGTTCAGTGCATTCATACAACTAAAACACCATTTTAGAGACTAAAAAAAACCACGCACACCATAAAAACATTATTAAACCAAAGCAATCAAATACAGCAGAGTATTTTGTTTGCTACAGGCTGGTAAAGAATCAATTAGAGAAGTGTAGCCCACATGCTCTCCTAAAATCAATAGTTCCCCAGGGCATTCTAAGCCTATTGACCAGGCATGCTCGTTCTCATTCATGTGAGACTAGTAACCACACATTACATGCTCATGCAGTCTCATTACCCTCATACCTATGTATATAACACAGAGCGCGAAATAGAGAGTAAGAGAAAGAGGCAGGGCTGTTGTGCCAGCACTATGCTGCATTTCCCTCCTAATCCTCTGCCATTTTAATCCCACCTCACACAAAACCTACTTTATGCTCACCTTAATACAAAACCTACCAACCCTATACCATCCACTCCTCCTAATTCTACTGAACAACAAAGCAATTAAACCCCACAAATGCCTCTTCACACACACAAACACACACACCCGCCATCCTAAAACCCCCTAGGGAAAAAAACCCTAAGAATGGGATGAAAAAAAGAGAAAATATTCAGTGAGCAGTAGTTCTTTGGATGAAAGAGGAAAGTTGTTTCCAGAGGTCAGAGGAGAATGGCCAGACTGGTTCAATATCAGCTCAAAAAAGTATGGTTCACTCATTACAACCAAGGTATGCAGAAGAGCATCTCTGAACGCACAACATGTCGAACCTAGAAGCAGATGGGCTATAGTAGAAGACCACACCGGGTGCCACTCTTGTCAGTTAAGAAAATACTATGGAGGCTATAATTCACATGAGCTCACCAAAATTGGACAATAGAAGATTGGAAAAATGTTTCTTGGTCTGATAAGTCTCCATTTCTGTTGCGACATTTGGATGGTAGGGTGAGAATTTGGTATAAACAACATGAAATTATGGATCTATCCTGCCTTGTATCAATGGTTCATGATGGTAGTGGTTGTGTAAAGGAGTGAGGGATATTTTCTGGGCACACTTTGGCCCCTTAATACCAACAGAACATCATTTAAATGCCACAGCCTACCTGAGTAATGTTGCTGACCATATACATCCCTTTACAGAGAATTGCCAAAGAAACAATGTTTTGGACAGAGATCCTTAATCAGCTGTGCAAATAACATGCTTCTGAATTAGTAGTAGGAGGAGCCAGTTTATATATGACAAAGTAGATGTTTATATTAAAACATTCATTCCATGGTGTAATAAAGTTCCAAGAGTGTAGATGAGTACTTTTTCTTTGAGTTTCCTAATTTCATTGCTGCCATAGCAACAACTGGCTATGCAGACAGATATGTCATTATTGCAGTGTAGTAGACGTAGTTAAAAACGTGTTATTTACAGTGCCTGGGAAGACCCATGTTATAAGTTACCAGCTGCACTGCAAAAGAAACATCTTGCTGAAAATACACAAATTGTTATTATGGTACAAAATGAACAATTGGCCTATTTGTGCTATGCATTCTTGCATATATTGCTACTGTGAGGTCGTAAAGAAAGCAGCCTTAAAGAAATCTAATAAAGCAAATGCGATTTAACACAAATATAAACCTGACCCTGCCAGTAAATAACTAGCTAGCTACATACATAGTATTCCTATTTTTACAATCCAGTTCAACCTAATAAGATACTGTCTAATACAACACAAGTTCTGTCGATACATCTTCATTTAGAGTGTTACTGATTTCAAACCATATTTTGAATGTAAAAACATCACACTTCAGATAAGTTAGTACAAATTGGCCATTGTAGCAGACCAGCTAAATGATCAAACCTGAATGAAAATGTAATCTATTCTGTAAATAAGTAACACATTCTGAATGTATCTAGCTAGCTAACTAGGTATTAATACAGAAACTTAGTTGCATTAGATTAAATTTCTTTGTGTTCTATAAGGCTACATTCTGTACAACCTAGAAAGAGTAAATGTGCAAGAATTTGGAGCATGATTAGGTCTGTTGTTCATTCTGTATCAACAGAACCAGTGATACATGCATGGCAATCACAAATATAATTATTTTTCATCAGCTACTCGGTTATTGCTAGATTCCATCCCCTCTGCGTGTCCTCCGGAAACTTCTTCCATTGTGTTGTGGCCTCACAGCCATCGTAAGGGGGAAGTGGGTTATGCCACGAACCTTCCAACAAAAGCTAGCTAGCTGGTGAAACTAGCAATGCAGCATCCTAACATTAAACAAAGACAAGTCCAGTGAGAGCAGGTAAATGCTCCTTCAAATGTTGGGTAACATTTTGAATGGTTAGGCTTTCCACAAGGTTTAGGAGTGTGTTTATGGGAATTTTTGACCATTCTTCCAGAAGCGCATTTGTGAGGTCAGACACTAATGTTGCACAAGAAGGCCTGGCTCACAGTCTCCGCTCTAATTCATCCCAAAGGTATTCTATCGGACTGAGGTCAGGACTCTGTGCAGGCCAGTAAAGTTCTTCCACACCAAGCTCGCTCATCCATGTCTTTGTGGACCTTGTCATGTTGGAATAAGAAGGGGCCATCCCCAAACTATTTCCACAAAGTTTGGAGCATGAAATTGTCCAAAATTTCTTGGTGTTGAGGTAATAAAAAGAGTGATAACAGGGAAAAGAGGCCTAACAGTGCATTAGACAGATTAATAACATAAAACATAAGGGAGTATAGAGATTGTGTCCTTTCAGAATGATTTGCATACAGGGCCTCTGTAGAGGCCTCTGCAGGCTTCAGCAAAGGATCCTGGGTAGGCTTTGGTGGACCTCAGGGTAAGATATATGACCTCTCCAGCAGGCTCAGGACGGTACAGAAAAACAATCTTCTCTAGGACAAGTTTAAGAGAAGTCTTCTCTTGGGATGTGGTGGTAATGGGTTCCAACTGGTGTGGGTGTTGAATATCAGTTTGCATAGCTTGACTAATGTATGGTTTGGATGTAATGGTGGCAAATGCAAACATTAGTATGTAAAAAGGTGGGGTGAAAACAATCACTTCTGACCAATGTATAAAAATGTGGGTTTGTTTGATTGTTAAACATTCTCTGGAGGGTGACTCAATAATGCTTGTAAACCTACAATAAAGGACAGGACCAGCTATTCTCGTTAACTAGTTCTGAAGTCTGTATTTTCATTTTACATTTGAATGTTTAACTTTACAACTAGATGACTGGGGATTTAGGAATGACAGTGTGCTGAAGCACTAACAGTTCCTTTCACTGGAACTAAGGGGCCAAGCCCAACTCCTGAAAAACAACCCCACACCATAATCCCCCCCTCCACAACATTACACTTGGCAGAATGCAGTCAGACAAGTACTGTTCTCTTGACAACCGCCAAACCCAGACTCGTCCATCGTATTGCCAGACAGAGAAGCATGATTCGTCACTCCAGAGAACATGTCTCCACTGCTCCAGAGTCCAGTGGTGGCGTGTTTTACACCACTGCATCTGATGCTTTGCATTGCTCTTGGTGATGTAAGGCTTGGCTGCAACTACTTGGCCATGGAAACCCATTCCATGAAGCCCTGTTTCACACAGTTCTTGACCTAATCTGAAGGGCACATGAAGTTTGGAGGTCTGTAGCGATTGACTCTGCAGAAAGTTGGTGACCTCTGCGCACTGTGTGCCTCAGCATCTGCTGATGCCACTCTGTCATTTTACGTGGCCAACCACTTCGTGGCTGAGTTGCTGTCGTTCATAATCACTTCCACTTTGTTATAATACCACTGACAGTTGAGTGTGGAATATTTAGTAGGGAGGAAATTTCACGACTGGACTTGTTGCACAGGTGGCGTACTATCACAGTACCACTCAGAAATTCAATGAGCTCCTGAAAGTGACCCATTCTTTCACAAATGTTTGTAGAAGCAGTCTGCATGCCTAGGTGATTGGTGTGCTTGATTTTATACAGCTGTGGCCATGGAAGTGACTGGAACAACTGAACATCAGTAACAATATAACTCATATATGGAAAATGCAATGAGCAAAAGAAAAGCCTCAAATCACTGTGTGTATTGTTAACAACATCTTGAGTTTTATTGACTGTCTTCTCATATTAAGCTGACCTTAACAAGACTTGTCATTAAGGATCTCCTTGCTTCTGCCAACATCATAGATTCATAGTGTCACGGTACGGCCCCCTAACCTAGACTCTTAACCGTGTATGCGTGTCTGTCCGTCATCACGCCCCTGCTGTATTAATTGTCCTTGTCACACCTGTTATGTTCCTTGTTAACACATGTATTTAAATCCCTATTGTTCTGCTGTCTGGTTTCGGTGATTAACCCAGTGTATACCATGTATCGTGAGTTAACACAAGTGTTGCTTCATGTTGTTAAGGTCGTTGTATTGTTACTGTTTAGAGTCTTACTCTGTTCATCGCGTTGCTATTTTCAGTTTGTATTTGTTGTGTTGATAAATACTCATTTGATTAAGAAGACTTGTCTAGGCATCCCACTCCTTCGACACGACCATCACACAGACTCTTTTCCATATAAAGGATGAACTAACAGTGAATTCCCCTGCCAATGTGCTGTTGAAAGACATACAGCTAAATCATCCAAACTGCCCATCCTTACTACCGTGCGTCGGCCCGTCAGGAAATTCAGGATCCAGATGCAGAAAGAGCTGCTGGGACCTAGATCCCTGTTGGAAACCTAGAGGTTAATGTTGAGCCTCGAGGGGATGATGGTGTTGAATGCTGAGCTATAGTCCACAAACAGCATTCTCAAATATGTGTTCCTCTTATCTAGATGGAAGAGAATGGTGTATAGTGTCAGGGCTATTGCATCATCAGTGGATCTGCACTTCCATTATGCAAATTGCAGTTGGTCTAGGGTGGCAGGTAGTGAGGAGCAGATGTAGTCTCTAACCAGCCTCACTGCAAGAAAAAGCTATTCCCCTTGCTCACATTTAAGCAGCTACCGAGGGAGAAAATATGGTTTCAAGGTATAGACAGCATAGTGGAAAGAGCAGTTCCACACTCTGTTTCTCGCCAAGCTGTCACATTACAAAACCACAGGGAACTGCTCAAAAATTCCTAAGGGTCCATGGCTTGATGTCTCCATAGATTTCATAGGTCCATTTCCATGTGGAGAATACTTACTAATAGTTGATCATGAATGCTCAAGATACCTTGAGGTAGAAATTGTGAAAGCCACTTCTGCTACCACTGTTATTCCAAAAATGGACAAGATTATCTTGTCCCGTGGAATTCCTGAAACTGTAAATACTGATAACAGCCCACTTTCATTGGTCAAAATTTCAGTCAATATCTGTGATTCAGACATCAAAGTAACACCTTACTGGCCAGCAACTAATGCAGAGGCAGAGTATTCCATGAAAACCATCACAGCTACATGTCGAAGGAAAGTCATGAAAAAAATCTATGTACAATTTTCTTCGAAACTACAGAGCTACACCTTACAGCACAACTCAATATTTGGTTGCTAGCTTCGCACAACCCTGCCCATCATGTCTACCTCACCGAGTGACATCAAATCAGCAAACTGATGAAAAGCCAAAACAGTGCATGAAAGATCAAGCCAACCAAAACAAAACAGTAAGGCCTTCTGTCCTGGAACCTGAAGGTTAGTTCCTTTGTCGTCAACCAGAAAGAGGGAACAAATTATGGAACCCTAGGATATGGAACCCTACATAGTGGGAAGGATCCTTGGTAAAGGCATCTCATCCATGCAAATCCATTACGAGGAACACTTCATTGTTCAAGCTCGGTCTTGCACTTACTAAAGTATAGTGCCTGTGATGGAAACATCTACATACATATTGCTCCAGGACAGAAAAGTAACACACACACACACACAGCACAGCACACCCTATGAAGATACCAACAGCTGCCGCAGTTTCTGATAGATGAAATGCAGGGTGGACATTACTGTAAGATACCAGATGTCTAAGAGGTTACTGTTTAAAAAAGAAAAAAAAATGCTGTTAATTCTGGTTTAGTGTCCTGTTCCAAATGCAATATAATATTCTGCATGAGTGATTGTATTTCCAACTCTACACATTTCCTTTTTTTCTGAAAATGGGGAGAGATGTAATGTTCTGAATTTAACTCCATTCCATGTGCTGTATTCAGTGTGTCTCTGATCTGCTAGTTTTTTAGACCCAAGAATTTGAGATTAAGAGAAGTAACTCTGCTCCTAGTTGAAGACTGAGTGCTGTTCTAGGAAAAAAAAATCTCCAAAGCAGTGTACAAATATTCACAGTCTGTATTATTGAATGTAGAAAGAAAGCTTTGTATCTGTGATAAAACATTACAATAGCTATCACACTTGGGTAAGAATACAATTCATGCCAACCACAGTAAATGAATTGAGCTGGATAAACAAAATGAGTGACAGAAGACCTGGAGTGCAGATGGAAGCTATTGTGTCTTCTGAATATCTGGGCCAAAAACAGGGAAGTGGCATCTTTAATGTTTAGTTTAACTTCCAAATTCCATTAGGGCTGTGAAGAGCTGCTAATTTTTAAAATCAGTGACTTTCAGTAGTAAAAATACTTTATCAGTAGTAAATCAGTAGTAAAACTACTTTATGGGCCCAGTAGTAGTCTAGCACTGATAAATTCTCCATTATATTTACTTAGCTTACACAATATATATTTTGAATTATTCAAGTTGGAAGCAGGTCAAATAAGTTACTGCTGAGAAAATAATTTCTGATAAACTGGCAGCATCATCTGATTATTATTTAGAGTTAGCAGAAGAGATGGTATTATGTACCTTCAATATAGTTATCTTTGCCATGTCACTAGCTTCAAGTCTAGCTAGCTTATTCTTTCAGAAGGACAGTGTTAATATTCCTGGGCTTCATTTTTTGCAGATTCTTAAAATAGCCTTCCCAATATTGCAAAACACACCCAAAGGAATGCTTGGTGGTTAGCACATTTGCCTCTCAGTGCTAGGGTCTTGGGTTTGAGCCCTATCTGGGTGGAGTTTCCATGTTCTCTCCGTGTCTGTGTGGGTTTTCCTCCAGGATCTTTGGTTTCCTCCAACAGTCCAAAAACACAGAGGTTAGGTTGATTGGATACTCTAAATTGTCCTGTATGAATGTGACCTGTGTGTAAGTATATACAGATATGTGTGCATGTATATATAGACACATGTGCATGTATGTCCAGTGATGGCTCTATCCTGGTCTTAACCTCCTTCCCCTGCATCAGTTGCCCCAAGCGGCTGTGGTTTCTGATAGTGTCATGGTAGGCCAGTCAGCCAGCAGGAGGGACATGCCCACTCCTGTTCAGGATCACACCACACACCTGCCATGCTCCCAACCACCCATCTATTAACCTGTCTCACCTATTCCTTGTTTCCTTCTTTCATTATGTAAGCCCACAGGTTCCTCATGTTAGCACTGCATATCAGTGGACCTTAGAGATACGCACTACGACCAAGCGCAACGCTGTTTGGTTTTCTTGTGGTCAAAGGCTTCGCAGCCGTTTAATTGATGGAAAATAAAGATCACTTTATGTCAGCCTCCCCTCTCACTCTCTCTGTGCTGCCACCATTACAGATAGAGAGAAATTGGCTGCCACTTTGCATTGGTGTGTGAGTCACTGTAACACAGCTTTTATATATATATATAGAGAGAGCAGACGCTCTAATTCAGAGCAACTTACAAAAGTGCTTTGTCCTTTACTCATAGAATATATCCTAGTACAGTACAGTAAGTTAGAATCAGACATACCAATGAACTAGAATACTGTAGAATACAGGGATGAATGCTGATAACTAGAAGTGCAAAATGCATAAGGTCTATATATATGTCAGTAAAGTGTCCTTGAGTATGGGAAAGGCGATATATAAATGTAAATAATAATAAAAACAAACACTCATGTTTTTAAATTATTTAAGGACAAACCAGGGAAGTGATTCCTGTGCACAAGAGAACAGTGCTGTGTCAATATTTCTGGTCAATGAATGACAGACTTTTGCAAGTACTTTGTTTTTGTGTTTTTACATTTTTTTCTGGAATGTTTAAAATTATACAGTTTGAAAATGAATCAGACAAGATAGAAAACAAAAGTACAACATTCACTGTGATTTTCACTCCAATGGACTAATAGATAAGAAAGTGACAGAAAGTGACATGCACAATCATTCATTCAATCAGTTTCACAAAATTATCAGACTGATAAAAAGTAATCATATTATTATATTGAAAAAATTGTACAGAAACCTCCAAGCACAACAAATCCTGTTTAGAAGCAAAGCAGTCACACATCACCCATTTACAGATAGAGCAACCAAACACCTCTACAAACACCTCTATTACACCCATATAGATAAAGCAGTCATATACATCACCACAATTGTGATGGTTTAGATACAGATTATAGTATGTTTATTTTCTGAGTATGTTTACATTTTAAAAGCGCTGGGGGGAACTGCACTTGCAAATGATGAAGAACAAGTAAAAGAACAAAATATTGTGGGACAGTTAGGCTGGGAATATAGTATAAACTGAAGTGCATATTCCTCAGAATAGAGAACAGGCAGAATAGAGACTTAATAATGCATGGCTCTACCTCATGATCAGATCAATGTGTCATAATGTGCTGCAGTTTATTACAAAGCACCTTGGTCAGCTTCTCACTCAAAAAAGATTTAATGAAAAGAGGCAAACGTTCATGACTGTGTAAGTTAATGTATGTGTGCATGAACCAATGTGAGATGCAGAGAAGCAAAGGGAAAGAAAGCTGTGTGTACTGAGCCAGTCACACTGCCAAGGCTTGACCCTGAGAGCTGTCATTCATGGTGAGTGACAACACCCAGTACCCACAGAAACAGCAATAAATTGGGTTTCCAGATAGGGCCATCAACACCAGCCAAATGGCTGACCAAAAAATAAATAAATAAACAAACAAAGATTTCTGTAGGCCACTTGACTGCTGTCACTCAGTAAGAGTGGCAGCACACATCTTGCCTGGGGGGAGTAAATAGATAAGTATAAAAAGAATACGGTGGGCAGGGGAGGGGGTGAGGGGGGATTAACATTTTTGCTGGTTGAGGGCAAGAAAAATAAATGTGATAAATATGATAACTGAAATGATGAGAAATGATGAATGTTTGGTGTGGGAATCTCCTGGCAGAAGGCTTACAACAGGCCAATGAATAAACTCACATATGTACACATGCACACATATACACACGAGCAGAGATTGAAGCTCACTGGAGATAAACAGACTACAGAATGATTACGTGCAATAGCCAAGCCTTCTTAATGAAGCATAAAAGGAAAGTATTATCAGTTTAAAGGTTGTGAGGAAATAGCTGTTTTACATTTTTTGCAAGGTAATTTAAATCAACAGATAATCCTAGGTCTATACTAAAATCTGCACAGAAGGCTGCAGCATCTGAAAGGGATAGAAAGAGAGAAACAACAGAGACAGACAAAGGAGAGACGCAGAGAGTAAGAGACAGAGAAATAGATTTAAATATTTTAAACAAAGTGAACTGAGCAATGCAGGTGTTTACCTGTTTTCTGTCTGTGGGCAACTATCCAAAATAAACAAAACAAAACAAAAAATCCCCTCCACCAATACACACACACACACACACACACACACACACAAATATGGGAACAAGCTTTAAGGGGTGACTTAGTTTAAAATTAACCTTCTATATATCTTACACTATTTAAAGTAAATATATGCCTTCAACCCCATGTAAGCTCTGCTTTATATCTCAAATAAATACTGATAGCAATATGATAACCCACTGCAAAAACATACATACACGCACCCACCCACCCACACACACGGGGCATAGCTGCTTTTTTAATCTTCTTCCTGCACATTAAATTTAAATTATTAAAAACACCAGTGTGTTTAACAGAGATTGAGGCAGTGGCTATAGCAGCTGTAGAGTTCTCATACAGTGACAAAAATAGTTATATAAATATGAATTTCTAGCCCATTCAAAAGTATATGTGTAAATTTTCCATACCCATTTTAGCACTAATTTACCATTTTAGAGTTAATCTCTCAGAGGCTTTTTCAACCTTGAATTAAGGAGGAGACCTATAAATGCACATATACACACATATACACACTCTCCATGAGAGAGCCCAGAAATATATAGGCACATGCTTGCATACACACACTCTCCAAGAGATCCAGACATATATATGCAAGTGCATGCATACATAAACTCTCCAAGAGTGCCTTTCACATGCACTGTCACTGAGCTGTTCTGAGGGACCTTCAGGATTCTACTCTTCTCTCACACTCTGTATGCTCTAATAGGAACCCAACCCAATACTAATGAACAACACACAAGTAACAAGGGTCTTTTTTTCTTTCTGTTCATTTTTCTCTTTCTCCTGGTAATGGTAGAGATTTTTCCCAAACACATGACTTATGCTTTACTACTCTCTTTAACTGACCAGTGCTCAGAGTCAGCAGTACCACCCAGATGCAGTAATGCTCCTCATCATCCAAGACAGCTCAGTAACTGGAGGACTATAGCTAACATGCAGAGCTAATTGCCAAAGCTGCACTTTGGTTCAAATGAACAGAACTAAGGGCCAAAGGATTTAATTATGCTGCAACAGAAGGAAAGCTAGACACATTTAAATGGGTAGAAACTGTTGAAATATGTTTAGTAATCTCGTTACTTAATCCAAACTACGGCCACCCCCTCAGATGCTGCAACACTCAAGAGTCACAGGTGAGGTTCCTCAAACAAGCATATTCTTTTTATATATATATATATATATATATGTGTGTGTGTGTGTGTGTGTGTGTGTGTGTGTGTGTGTGTGTGTGTGTGTGTGCGCGTGCATTAATGGATTAATATAGGCTAAAATTAAATAAAGTCTGGTCTCTGACTTTTTGTGTAACATTCTGGAAGAAGGAGCAAGACGTGAGTGCAACACAAAATGTTTATTTTAGCAATAATATCCTTCATAAAAAGCTTCACATACAAAGCAGAGAGTCCAACTGGCAGTTTATAGGAGGCTAGGGACATTCAACATGAATAACTGAACTTGAGCACCTGTGAGGTTTAAATATTGTGCTCATGAATGGGGAACAGGTGAGAGTGATGATTCAAAAGGTTGGTGAGTGTGAACTGGGGAGTGGCTGGGTGCTGTAATTGATGTGTGGGAGATGTGTGCTGTGTAAATGTTGATGGATACATTTTTGCTGGATATTTTTTTTCAGGATTTTTATTTTGGAAATTAGCATAGAGCTGTTGTGCCATTTTCATAAAACATTATTTTACATATCAGCATCAGTAAATTATTTTCCAAGTTTAATGATCTCTTGAGATTCCACAAAACTGGTATAAGTGGGATTGTCGGAACACTTAAAGAGCTGTGAAAATGCTGGCCATCTTTACATTAAACTTTAGCTCAGCTTTTTTTGCATCCCTGGCAGGAAACATTTCTACAAAAGTAGAATGGTTTCATGGGACATTTAACTTAACATTCAATTTTTGACTGTTCTTAAATGTTGAGTCTCACTACAGATTAAATATATCAGGAAACCAGTTGGAGTGCATATGAATGCAAATGAGGTTGTCCACTCATCTTTAAATTCTCAGTATTCTTCTTTTTTCATTTTGTTAGCAATCTAGATGAGACTGTTGTCTGTTGCCATGACTTTTGATTTTTAGACTATTGGTGTTATAATGCATGTACACAAATAATCATTTTATTAATTGTTTCTGATTCTGCTTTGGAGCCGCAAGAGGACAGTAAAGGAACCGCAATCAGTTCCAGAGCCGCAACTGGCTGACCCCTGACACAGAATATCATTATGTATTTTAGCAATTGGCACCATATACCATTTATTACTCATTACTGCATATAACTCCAGTAATTTTGCAGGGATAGCTTGCATATCAGCACATTAATCAGAGGTCAATCTGAGCATGTATGTGAAAATAAATACTTAGTAATAGTAATAACTCTTAATAAATGTGTAGATCCAATAGTAATTACTCTCAGATTTCTTCATAAACACATGTCTGGTTTAACTTTTAAGAGCAGGAAGGAGATTAGTTTTACAGGGGTACAGTTTACATTAATGCAACTGTCACAAATCTTAGACTTTGTGGTTATAGTGCCATCATGGTCATTATTTGTGACATATTAAAAAATAAACTAGTGAGAAATAAGAGAATATTTGATATATCTCACATCATATCTCTTCTTACACAAACTATTTATATGTAGACACTTGTTTTTCCAGCATCTCCACTTTGGCAGGCACTCTTTATTTTCATTGTTCATTTTCACCTTTTTTCTTATCTCTAGTCCTGGAATAGTCTCAAATGAAACTACAACTATAACTAGTGTACACTGACCTGAGTGTGATGATATTCAAATGCTTCTATTAATCACAGTACTGTTTTTCTGGTGTAACGTGAATGCTGATGCAATATATTGTGGGAAAAGGTGCAGTTAATTTGTAAAGTTATGAGGGATATCATGTAAGTGTGACTCTAACATGTCCAAGACAAACCCACAACAGAAATGTCACATTACTCTAGAAAATGTATTTTGGAAAAATTTGTGATAAATAAGATATTTTGGGAAACATGTTCACAGCTAGTCCTGGGAAGATCTTAAATCTGCATGCCACATAAACGTCATCTTTGCATGCAGTATAAAGAGGTGCCCAAGAGGTGGATTGCAGCGGTCAGTGTGTGTGTGAGAGACTCTGTGGAGCGGTCACCATTTCATCTGTCTTTTTTCTTTCTGGCCCTCTCTCCAGGCCTCCCCCTAGCACTAACATCAACCAATCACAAGCAGGGTCATTCAACATCCACACTGTTAATCTCTTCTCTTTTTCACCCATGCTGAGAAGAGGTACATTTTTTTGGTATTCTATAATGGGAAACTGGTAAAAATAAATAAGAGTATGTGTTCAAAAACTTGATGGGCAATGTATGACCTGCATGTCACACTGCTACTGGGCACACACCTCAAAGACATGCCTCTTTTCACTCACTGTGCTTCTATTTGAAAAGCAATCTTGCTAAGGACGACAGCTGTAGAGTGTAGAGTGTGACATTTTTTCACATTTGCAATTAAAAAGCTATTCTGTGCAGAAATCAATACACTTGCTTGCATGCAGTCATTACGTTTTACTAAACAGTTGAGATAAATAAATTTTAATCATCTCCTATTCAGTTCATTGCTAGTATCAAACATAATAAAAAATGAAGGACACATTGTCAGTGGATGCAATACAGAAGTCTGAGGTAGCACATTTGTATCTAGTTAGGGCTGTATCCAAAACAGCATAAAACCACAATTCAGATTTTCTGAAAGTTTAAGTAATTGTTCTTCACAAAGGTTACATCTCAAGTGTAACATACTGAATAACTGTCCAATACTCAAGCTATTTACTAATACACCATGATACCCATAGATTTTTTCTTTTCAGCTTTACCTTAACAAGCCAACATCTTGGCACATCATCCACTGCTAAGACCTCACGTAGAAGGCAAGAGTCTCACCCAACATATAACACTGTACAACTTGGCGTTAGAATTATGTCATTTGAAGGGTCTGCCTCCATCACTTAAGTCTCCTCTGACATGAAAACAAGCTCATTTAATCTACAGTGACAAGTTAAAAGCTTTATTTTTTAAACCAACAAGATTATAATCAGTTACTAACAGTGCATTTACATTAGTCTGGTGTAACAACTTTGTATTTAGAGACTGCTGTGTGCACCCCCTTGCATCATCAGCAATTCCACTGACACAAGTTGTAATTTAGCACATTGGCAGCAGCACTACAATAGGTCATTTGTGTGTAAACTAGCAGGCACCATACCATTCAGTAAAACATGGATGGGTGTCTCTAATAAAGTGGCCAGTCTGTGTATTTTTACCTCCACTTTTCTGATCACTGCTTATTTTTAAAGGGGACCTTTTATACCCCCTTACACAAGTTAACACAGTAACCTGGATTCTTAATCAAATGTCTATGACATGCTTTGGTCAAACTGCCACAAGGATCAAGCACCATAACACCATTCTCACTATTTCAAATCAGCCCTGTTCAGAATGACCAGTTTGAGTGCCTCTTCCTTTAAATGATCACCCCACCCATGAGAACCCTTGGAGGAACACTGTTGCCAGAGAAAAGAGCGGTGTAACCGTATATATTTCAAAAGGAGTCAGACCCCGTGTTTGCTCTGATGTCAGGTCTCTGCTCATTCTAGCAGTGACATACTCTGACAAAGATACCTACACACTGCAAAGCATGGCTGCTTGCCAAATTACAGATGGACGTGAAGCACATTTTCCCCTAGCATAATATGCTAATTGGAGTGGAACACAGCTGTAACTTTGTAACTTTTGTTAGCATTTTATTTATCTGTTGATAAAATTCATTCAATAAATAGGGTTAACATTATTGTGGATCCTGCAGCAAATAACAGAAGTAACTTACTAGAGTAATTTACTAGAAAATCACATGTAATATATTACCTCAGCTGTTAACTAATGATAAACAGCCAAAGAAGCATTCCTGGTCCATTTTATGTGAATTTAATAATGACATTAAAGCTGTGTTTGTCTGTACAGTTGAGTGTACAAGGAGAGTACTGAGCACACAGTCCTAAGGGGTTCCAGTGGGTCAACGGGTAGAAGGTTATGCTGCTCATCCTTACTACCGTGCGTCGGCCCATCAGGAAATTCAGGATCCAGATGCAGAAAGAGCTGCTGGGACCTAGATCCCTGTTGGAAACCTAGAGGTTAATGTTGAGCCTCGAGGGGATGATGGTGTTGAATGCTGAGCTATAGTCCACAAACAGCATTCTCAAATATGTGTGTCTCTTATCTAGATGGAAGAGAATGGTGTATAGTGTCAGGGCTATTGCATCATCAGTGGATCTGCACTTCCATTATACAAACTGCAGTTGGTCTAGGGTGGAAGCTCGTAAGGAGTATATGTAGTCTCTAACCAGCCTCTCAAAGCACACAATTTAGATCTTACACACTGGCTGTCTTTGGAACAGGGTCAATGATGGTCAGTTTGAAACAGGTTGGCACAGCTGAGTGGGAGAGGGAGAAGTTGAAAATGGGTGTAAACATTCTTGCTAGTTGCACAGTACCTGAGGAGATATCCAGGAATTCCATCATGATCTACATATGTCAGCCACGGAGATGAAGACTTTCCGAAAGCAAGGCATGGTTTACTTCGAAACAAGTGTAAAAAGCATTTAGTTGGTCTGGAACTGCAGTACTAGTGTTAAGTAAAGAACAAGTTTTTTTGCATTTCCATGGTTAACCCCTGGCACATGGTACTCATGTTTGTACGTGTTGAACAGTGATTCCACCTTAGTACTCACATTTAGCTTTTGTAGTCTTATAGATGGTATAGCTGGCTTTCCTATATTCCCCCATGTTCCCCAATTTAAACACAGCAGTGTGTATTTAGAGCTGTGTGAACTTCACACTGTACCAATAATCCATGCCTGATTTCATGTGCCACATGTGATATGCTGAAAGAACTTTCCCTGACATTAATGACATTAATCGAGGTGGCCTCAAGAATAGAGGTGGCCTCAAGGTACTCAATTTCTTTCTTGCTAATAGCCTCATGCAGTTTCCTGAGTGCCAGCTCCGTGTCATCCTGTGGGAGTATGTACCTGTCAATAACAAAGACCCCTGAAACCTCTCTCAGTAGCCATAGGCCTGCACAATATGATAAGATATTCTAGGTCCAGGGAGCAGAAAAATTCGGTGAAGTGAACATTTCTCTGTTTATCGAAAACATACACCATCCCCTTTGCTTTCCTGGAAAGGTCCCTTGTTCTGTCTGAATCTCCACTGACATCCAGGTCTCTGTGAGGCAGTTTATACAGCAGTCCCTTGTCTCTTGGGGCTTCATCAGAGAAAATAACTTTACCCCAGTCCTCTGCAGTCCCTATACTTCCTGCAGAATGTCAGTCTGTCCTTAATGTGTTTCTTGGAGAGAAGTGGCTTCTTTGCTGCCCTTCTTCACACCAAGCCATCCTCCAAAAGCCTTCGCCTCACTGTGTATGTAGATCCACTCACAGCTGAGTTCTGCCATTCTTGAGCAAGCTCTGCACTGGTGGTGATCCGATCCCGTAGCTGTATCCTCTTTAGGAGACGGTCCTGATGCTTGCTTGACTTTCTTGGGTGCCCTGAAGCCTTCTTCACTGCAATTGAATCTCTCCTTGAAGTTCTAGATGATTCGATGATTCGACATTTTTTCCCCTTGTTTCTATTATTGAATCTATCCCCTGTATATCCAAATGTTTTATGTTGTTTTAACAAATGTTTTCATTTTACATTCCCTGAATTTCAACAATGCAGCTAGGCCTGAAACGAGTACTCAGCAGTTATCTGATGGAGTAGTGGCAGCTCAGTGGTTAAGGTACTTGACTTGTAATTTATACTTGACATGTTGCTGGTTCAAGCCCCACTGCTGCCAAGTTGTGTTAAGGGCCCTTAACCCTCACGTTGTACTCAGTCATAACTGTAAGTTGCTTTGGATAAAAGCATCAGATAAATGTAAATGATGGTTTTGTCCAAAGTGACTTACAATTATGACTGACTACAACTTTGAGCAATTGAGGGTTAAGGGTCTTTGCTCAGGGGTCCAGCAGTGGAGACCTGAACCGACAACCTTCTGATTACTAATCAAGTACCTTAACCACTCAGATACCACTGAATGTAAGCAGCTTTTTTTTTTCACTAATGCTAGCTGGAGGCTTTGTTGGAGTTAATTTAACACTCTAGCTTTCTGATCTGTAATGTGAAATGTTCATGAAGACATTGATGGTGATGATAAGGATTACTGTAATTATTCTATCTTATTCTGCTTTGCTGATTAAGACTTGCAAATGAGGGGCTAAACACATTGGCTCACACAAACCTATAGGAGTTTTCAGTAGTGATTTGTATACATCTTATGTCCATGACTATTGGCTGTCAGATGACATTAGGCCATTGGATGGTGTTGGTGACTGTTGCTCATATTCAGTGCATTGAATTTCATGCCACTGCCACTAGTTGGCCCTCTTTAGTGCTATTTTGGCCAACTGTGCATGTTGAATCAGCATCAGTAGTCAGCTATGAGGGAGTTATCAGATTGACCAATCAGTCTAAAGGTATGATTTATTAAGATAATATAAACATAAACTGCATAAGTGTTTTTGGTGCATTGTGGCTTGATTTACCAAGGCAATGTGGTACGCTAATTTTTCTGCATGGAAAGTAATTCTGTTGTGCTATCTAGAGAACAGCTGTAACATTTGTCATTACCATAACACTGCATTACCACTGTATGCAATTTTATGGAAGGAAGGAGCTCTAGAACAGGTAGGAGTCACTCAAAACTCAGAATATGCATTATAAGAAGCCTCCAACTTCAGAAAGCAGTATTGTTATTGTTATCAAGTTCAACTTATATAGCACCTTTCACCCAAAGATACTTTACATTTTAGGAAAAAAAAGCCTAGGACGAGGAGAAATGTGCAGAGAAGTGAAAATTGTGAGGACAGCTTTGAAGGAAGAAAGAGTAGAACAGTCAAGAAGTCGTTGAGAGAGAGAGATCCATTGCTTTGTATCAGTGTCAATGAAAGACCTGCCACCTACTGTCGACAGTTGTGTACGAGGAATGGCACAACTGTGGCACAATTTCCGCTGCCTCAGAAGATCAATGGGAGCAGGAATGACAATAAGGGTGAAGGAGCTCAGTTAGGTAAGGAGGAGCGAGACCATGATGGGCCCTATAGGTTAACAGAAGGAGCTTGCATTCAGCCAATGTAGTGGATGAAGTATGGGAGTGATGTGTGCAGAACACTTTACAAAAGTGAGAACCCTGGCAGCAGAATTCTTAATATCCGGAAGTCGGTTTAGCAATTTGGCAGGAAGGCCATTAAAAAGGGGTCAATACATGAGAAAACAAAAGCATTTATCAGCAAATTGGCATCAGCATTACTGATCAGATGTTGAGAAAATGCTTAAAAAAAAAAAAAAACATTTTAGTGAGTAACAACGTGGTGTTCAAATTTAAGTGATGACTTGAAAATGATGCCAAGGTTTTTAATGACTGGCACTGGTGTGATAGGAATACCATCAACAGCAGTTTGATCTGCATTTGATTTCAGAAAGTTGATACCAAGCTAATGTTTTAAATAAGTAAGACATGTACTTGGAGACAGATGAAACCTAGATATCATCTGCATAACACTGATACCAAAGACCATAATTTCCACTGATCTGGAAAGATATACAAAACGAAAAGTATTAGTCCAAGGACAGAACCTTGAGGTACACCTTCTGCAACTGAGGAAATGGATAACTTGTGTGTGTCAATAGAAATTAGCTGTTGCCCATCAGAGATATAGGATCAACGAGTCAAGGGCTTCAGGTTCCTTTTTAGTTATTTTCTTTTGCGCAGGTACAGAATGTACGTGTGTGTCTTTCATCAGCTGTACTTTGCCAACCATGAAAATAGCAAACATTACTGCCATACCAACACATGCCTGCACCACCATCTTATGCCTTATTTCTGTGCTTTCACTATGACCACAAAAATAGAATCCTTAATGTTTTTATGAAATGCAACTATATACTATACTATAAGAAAAAATATATATAATAGATATACTGGGTTAATTATTTATATTATATTTTCATTGCAGGAATCGTTGCTTGATGCTAAAATCCTTTTAAACTAAGAAACCACTTACTGTGAAACCAAAATAGCACAGTTTTATATATATAATACACATCTATATGGGAAAAAAGTTTAAATGTACTATCTGGTCAGGAGTAAAGTTGGAGAATGTTTGAGAGAATTAGACATAGAAGCCATTCAAATTCTATGATTAATTCTGAGTTTTCTAAGATATGTAATTGTTTTAGATTCCACTTTGCTAATCACTCTTTAGTTTTGCTCTGGCTAGAGCCAAATGGTTGTACCAGCCTGCACTAAAACCTTGATAGACTGTGGTTGCAACTGTACTGCTCTATATGATCATTTGTTCTTTGGGCTGCTTATTTTCTTTTAGCCTGCTAGCACCAGTGCCACTACCTCAAGAAGAAAGAGGATGGGAGCAATCAACATACCTGCATGCAGGTAGGCCAGGTCAGGGTTTTCAATGTCTGGATGCATCTCTTTCAGATGATTGCGAAAATCCATGGGGGCATTGGTGGCATAGTCACACTTGGGGCAGTTGTACATCATCACACCCTCATGCTTTCCTGTGTGCAGGATGTGCTTCCGAATATTCTCTGCACAGTTTGACCTGAGAAAAAGTAAGATACAAACAGGAAATGTGTTTATAGATGTATTAAAAATGATGTAATAAAAACCTATGAATAATGAAAGAGAGAGAGACCAACTTTCTTATGCTTGGGGAAGGCTGAGACAGTGACCAGAGCAGACAAATACATCTTAGTTCCATATAGTTTTAAGGAAAATAATACGTTAAGCTGTCAATAAGCTACCGGATCCTATCTGTTTATACCAGTACTACTATTTTACATTTTTATGATATTATTACCTCTGCAGATGGAGTATATTTTTGTGATTTATTCATTTCTTTGTCATTCATGACCTTATATCATTATGCATTTTAATTGTTTAATTATAGGCCACTCTACATTTTTAATATACAAGTAACCATTTGAATATATTACTTTTTCCCCTCATGTCTCTGCAGTGCTTTGGTGAAATTGTATAGTGATAGTCATGAAAATAAAGATTACTAACTGAAATAAAATGAAATGAAGTACAGGAGACCTGATGTGTATAAACCAGATACCAGCTATATCTGTGTATATATTAAAAACAACCAAGGGGGAACTCAGAATACTAAGAAGAATAAAAATAACCCACAGTGTACATTTTTTATTGGAGAGTTCTGTTTATAGACAGTTTGGTTTTGTTTAAACACATATCAGCAGGTTCCAGTTCTTAAGGAAGCTCTGGGAAGTAGAAACGCCAAAGAGGCTGAGAAGCTTAACTGTGGGTAGCATGTTAAGACTCAGACTAACTGCAACTATTTTACTCTTTAAGACAAAATTAGCATTAAAGCTCAAGACACCACAATACACACTGACTGCTGTATTTCTCTAGACAATGTCTCTCTCTCTCTTTGGGCCTTGGCATCAGACATTATGTTTGTTTTTTTATTTTCACAGTAGTTGTGTTGGGGAGGAAGGAGTAGCACGCATGCTGCACATGTGGCTTACATTGAAAAGGGTTCACAATTAGGGAGTTTTCCCATCAAAGTCATGAATGTTACATGTTAAACTAAAATATCTATGTCCATGAAAATGCCAACTGTCAAAGTTTACCAAGTGGCAGCAATAACAAGTGTATTTTCATTTCACATTGGTTTTAAAGTATTTATAAATGTGGTTGCACCAGAAATGTCCTAAAATAGGCATGTCAATGAATCAAAGGTTGCAAACTCCATAAATACTGCACACCTAAAACTCTGCAAACATAAAGCAAGACAACTAGACAAGCCTAATTTTGCTGACTGCTATTGGTATATACCCAAAGCCCTGAGTCTTTTATCATTCTCATGCATATACATAGGCACACACAGACAAAGCCACTTGATTTTACTCCACTCTCACTTGATTTTACTCCTTCATTTTTCCAAAATAAACTTTTGGCATAACAGGGCCTAGCTTGTTTTCTATTTTAAACACCTTCTTAACCTCTAGCACTTCGCTGTATGTTTAAAACACAGTCTGAAATAGTTTCATCCAGTTCTAAAGAACAGAATATCAATCCAGAAAAAAAAACAAATCTCATTCTCAACCAGTTTTTGTTCCTCTCTAAATTTCTGGAAAAACTTGTGGTTGAACTGTGTAAAAACTGTACAGTCTATTTTAGGGCCTGTATAGTGTGTGTGTGTGTGTGTGTGTGTGTCTGTCTGTCTGTCTGTCTGTCTCTCTCTCTCTCTCTCTCTCTCTCTCTCTCTCTCTCTCTCCCCCCCTGTCTCTCTCTCTCCCCGTCTCTCTCTCTCTCTCTCTCTCTCTCTCTCTCTCTCTCTCTCTCTCTCTCTCTCACACACTCCCTCTCTCTGTCTTTCACAAACACAAACCATAAATGGTTTGTGTGTGTAAGTCTTAGGCTTAAAGTGAGTGTTATGGGTTAAGACCACTGTGTTGTCATCAAGACCATTAGAGCTGAGTCTACATCAAGACCAAGACTGGGTGTGAACGAGCTGAAGATTTCTTTCACAATATAAAATTTAAAAGAATGTAAAAAGTATTTATAGATCATTTTATACTTATTATAGGGTATATCAATGGTACTAATAAATAATATCATAGTTGAATGTAGTGTATGTAAAGTATAAGTATATAAATATAATTTATATATTATAGTTTTTGTCCAACTGTAAACTTTACCCCTAACTGTAAGAGTTATTCAGAAGTCAAAACAAATATAAACCAAATAAAAATGTTCATACATTTTTTTATATAAAATGATAATTATTTTTTTCAACCTGCTGAAATTGTAAATGTAGGAGCAAAGTTGCAGTGCTACAGCTTTCAAAGCAATATGCAATTGCAACAGTAATGAATATCATTTACTTGCAATTATAAGGTGCCCACTGGACACACACACACACACACACACACACACACACACACACACACACACCCACACCTACCTCGTTCACAATCCCCAGTACTGATCACCTTCACCTTGTTTGTGTTTCTCCCTATTTAAAGCCCACAAACGCCTACCTCTGTGCGCTATACATCAAGCATTCTGACCTTTACTTTTTTAGTACATTTTTTTGCATGGTCAATGCTGTGCTGCGTTTTCTTTCTATTATGGTCAGTAAACTAACTCCATTGCAACACTTACTGTACATCTCACTCCCTCTGCCACCGTCACAGCTGGAGGTTGAGGGTAAAATTTGAAGCATTTGAACCAAACTAATTCTGCATATACCATACAATATATTTCAGTTATGGGTATTAAAAGGTTGTAATAGGTATTCGGATATTAGCTAACAGTTAGGGAGCTGTACTATCTAAGCAGACTAATTTGTCAGAAGCATGCTGTTTGGTGAATATAAATCCTGATGTATGACAAGCCTATAAAATTAGATTACACATATCTAGTGTTATCGTAATTATTCAACAGATATAGCTAGTTATAATAGCATCTGCTAAGCCTCATTATATTTTTAATTACATTTAATGCTACCTAGTTAATGTTATCCATCATTTAGTATTCTGAAAGGCTGCAGGGACCATTTTATTCTTTTTGATTATACTGTTGACATTTAACGGTATAAAAAATGTTCAGTGTCCAAGGACCTCAAACAGAGGTATGAATTCATCTTGTCTCCTTACTCAGTGTTTTGAGACAAGACTGATTCCATATGAGACCATAAATTTATGGCTTTATGTAATAATACTAATATGTAGTTTTGGATGCAGCTAGGGTTGATGCATTGCAATCTGGGAAAAAGCAGAATCTGACAAGTTGAGGAACTCTTCTATAACTGGAATATGGGTAAAAGGTAGGGATGGTATGATGGCCAGGAAAAACCATCACATTGCAAGTTAACAATTATGCTACAAATGAAAAAAACGTCCTGTAACTACACAAAACACACTTTATTTAAAATGACAATACGTGTTACATTTTGAAACATGGTGCAAATTCAGAACTTCAGAAAAGCTGCAAATCCAGTCACAACAGAAGTGTTGTTTTCAGGGGACATGGAAAGGGAATAGACATTTCTATATGGTCATTGGTATATGGTTCAGAATGAACAACTGGCCTATTCAGGCTTCTCATTCTTGGGCATGTTGCTGCTGCTAGGTTGTAAAGAATGTAGCCTTAAAGAACACCAATAAAATCCCATGTAACACAAATATATCCCATGTAACCAATATAACGATATAACAGTGCAAATCGCATTTTCATCAGCTACTCAGTAACTGCTGGTCTCATAGGAGTCCATCCCCTCTGCAAACACTTCCATTGTGTTGTGGCTGGATTTGCAACATTTCTGAAGCATTTTCTTTATTTCACCGCATTCTGGAATGTAGCGCATTAGATTTCATTCTGAGGAATATGTTTTGCGTAATTGTGTAATTTCCATTTGCAGCACGATGGGTCTTCACAGCCACCATAGAGTGGGGGTAAGGGGTTAGATATAAAATATTGTATAGATTTGTTATACATGTTAGGGATGTAGGGCTTTTACCTGTAGTCACACCAGGGACAGCGGTAGGGCTTCTCACCCGTGTGTACACGCTTGTGACGGGTCAAGTGAGATTGCGTGGTGGAGGCAAAACTGCACAGCTGGCACCGGAATGGCCGCTCACCTGCATAAGAGCCAGCAGATACGGTCTAAAATACACACACACATGCATGTACATATGCAAAAAGATAGACAAACATGTATGCACACACAAATGACCACATACATGCATGTGTGAATGTGTGTATATATGTCTGTACCTGTGTGTTGCCGACGATGTTTAGTGAGAGCATGACGAGTCCCACCAGCAAAGCCACAGAGATCACACAAGAAAGATTTTTCTCCTGCCAGAGTACAACATGTACATGTGAGGTCTCACACTTAATAAATCCAAATGCACACACAGGAATTTCTGGTATGCTTGATTTACTTTATTTATTTATTTATTTATATTAAATATAAAAAGGCTAATTAAACATAATTATACACTTCTCAGAGCCATGAAAATTAGCTTTAATATCAATGGGATGAGTTTGATATGACATCATTTCTACTGTGAGTGCTACAGATACATCACACTCTGCACATCTGTGTCCTTCATTAAGGACAATAGTCATTTTACCCTTCTCTCGCCACTCTCTTTAAAGAGATAAAAAAAGGTATATGTGTAGGAGTCACTGCTCAAATCTGTAAAGTTGTTTTATGACAGTAAAGGTTGCAATTGGTGCTACAGAAATATATTTGACTTTGACCAACTCAAAACATCTACAAACATCACCAATTTAACACTGATCACTAATCCAAACCCCAACTCTAAATCTAATCCTAATTCCAAAAACACCAATCCTAAAACCATAAGACAAACTAGAGCATCACAAGACCTTGTCACATTACTGTGTAGAAGACACCACCATAAAGAAATTAAAAACATCATACTGTAAAACATACTGTAGTCCAACTGACCTCAAGAGGAACCTGCAGAAATAAACTCTAAACAAGCTGTTTTGATAGGAAACACCAGGCTAATGAGACCTGGCCTTACATATACACACACACACACACACACACTGTGAAGGTCTAAATAAATAAATAAGAGAGCAGAAAAAGTTTGTGATTTGCCACTGAAAATGATGCATTAATAATTAAATAAAAAAGAAAAATAAGAAGCTGACTCCATTTAAAATTTGTGCTTCTTTTATTTTACTGAAATCATGCTTCTAAGCATTTGAGGACATAGTGAATGTCTATAAGCTTTTGCAAGCTTAAGTGTATTAAATGTATAGAATGCAGTGTGTGTGTGTGTGTGTGTGTGTGTGTGTGTGTGTGTGTGTGTGTGTGTGTGTGGTGTGACAGAGAGAGAGACACGGGGGTGGGGGGGTGTTTGAATAAAGTCAGATGAGTATGCAAGAAGCTCTAATGACCTCCCGCATTAGTTATGTTTTAGCACAAGTGGGTGGGAATTTTACCGCTTAATTTTTGACACTATATTGATGTTTTGTCATTTTGGGTCTCATTTTTCAAATTAATTTGATAATATATGAAGATTTATCTGCATATCACCAGATTAAGCAACAAACTGAAGTAATGTGGAAATCAATTGTGTTCCTAATTGAAAACCTTATGGGGCAGATCTGGATAGGTTAGGTGGGAGGGACTATGTTTGATTTATTTAGAAGAGCTAGCTATTTATCTGCAGCCAGTAACAACCTACTGTCTCCAGTTCAGTAAAACATATACATTAATTCTATACCAATCCATACACAGCAACTTGTAATACTTCAGTCAGTCTGTTTCTGAAACAAGCAAGCACACACAGTTTTTTCTTTTGGAACTTCAGTATATGAAGTCATACGTGACATACGTATTATATTTATATAAATATCTGTATGAATAAGAATTTTTTACTATACATTTATTTTAATTTATGTTAACTCCATCACAATTTATTTTAACTCTATAACAAAAATGAAATATTTTGTCCTTTCAGGGAATGAAATTGCTCTTTCAGTTTAAAAAAAACATTCAATATGTCCTTTATATAAAAAACAAAACAAAACAAAACAAACCCCCCCCCCCACCACCACCACCACTTTACCCTTTTCAGGACCAGCAGTCCTGACCATTTTTTTTTCTGTGCTTTTCCTATATAGTCACACTTTTTTTCTAAAACGCATACACACACAGACAGACACACACGTGTGAGATACTCCTACTTTCCCCCCTAATATAACAAAAGAAAGATTTTTTATTATTATTTATTAAACTGGTACAGCTGTTTTATGGCAATGTCTATCTCTCAGTCTGGCTTCAACTGTAAGTGTTTTTTTCCATCACCTGTGTGAGTTCTGTAGTGGTCCTTCATGGCTGACAATGTGAGGAATGCGTAGTGGCAGGAAGGCCAGGTGCACTTGTATGGCTTGTCTCCAGTGTGCAGCTTCATATGGTTGTTCAGAGCCCATCTCTCACTGAAGCTCCGGTCACAAATCTCACACTCATACTTCCTACAGGGCACAGAGACATGGGTCTGTTAAGCACGCAAAAGCAGGTAACAATAATTAAGGATCATGGAAAACACACACACACAGTCATTATAAGTGGCCTTTTTTTTGTCCAGTCCTACTACAGCTACCATTTACAACAATCTCTATGTCAATTACTGCAGAGCCACTGAAGAAATTATGATTCTGTTTTCCAAGCCCCAAACACTCAATCCTTACTCTGCTTAAAGGCTGGGCCCTACGCGAAGCGCTAATGGTTTGGCATAGGATATTTGACATCTTATACTGCATATAATTGGAATTACTCAGGCGATGTTTTACAAATTATTAAAGATGTGTCTATGATGCTAATTTATAGTTAAATTAAACATTCCACAAAGTTTCCATTCAAAATACAACAGAAATATGATACAACACTACCCAAACCAACCAAACAGGCTCATCAGTTTCAGCTGAGAATATTTTGGGCTTGGTCCTAAGTTTGAATTGGGTGTCACAGACTCACAGCCTTCTGTGCTACTCTACTTCTATGCTACTATGCTGTAATTATGAAGATCACACACCACATAAACCTCACCCATGGGTGGTGACAAAATGGTGGATTTTTATGCTTTTAATCTAGATGAAAATTAAACTTTATATAGTGAAAGAAATGCAGAATTTACTGCAAAATATTTTTCATTTACTAAGTTACTCATAGGACACACATTGTATTTGTATACTTTGTTCTGAGAAAATCTTAAGATTAAGAAAACACAGATTTAGGCTCCCTGGGTCTTTAACCAATTGAGAAGCAGAAGTGAAACAGGAAACACAACATTCTTCATTTTAATTGCCCATAACAGTACTATTTCACTACCAAATGGGATGACAGAAGTCAAATTAAAATACAAAATTATATTTTTCCTTTGATTAAGATGAAAAATCTAATTGGCTTTTATTCACTTTTAAAAATAGCATGTATAACATGATGTATGTAACGTTGAGCAGTAAGGAGGCTGACGCAAATGCGGAGAAGAGCGAGATTTATTAGGGGCAAATCCAAATTCATGGTCGTTAGGGTAGTCCAGGGTCACAGAGCCAATACATAGAGTACGGGGGTACATGATAAACAAACAGACGAAAGCAAATGGGAAGCAAGCTATAACAGATGCTAGGAAGAACTCGGCTAACAGGCACGAAGGCTAGGAGAAACACAAACGCATGGAGTACAAACTTACAGGCAGATACAGGCTTTCAGATATTCAGACATTCATTCAAACAATGAACAGCCAAGACAAAGGGAACAAGACAGGGTTTAAATACAAGAACTTAACAAGACTAAAAACGAGGAACAAGTGAAAGTAATGATGGGCGTGGAAAACCAAATGAGGGGTGGAGAAAAAGAAACTAAGGAATGGAACCAAAACACACGAGACTGGGAAACCATGGAACATGGAAGCTGGGAGGGACTAACCATGAAAATGTTATTTCTAAAATCTGTTTTTGTTTGAAGGATTCAGATCTGTTCTCTGACATCAGAGAAAAACGTATCAACAGCTCAGGCATTCAAAAAATAGGACTAAAAGGTTCGCTTACTACATCCCTCTTATTCAAATATTAAATCGCTTAATAATATAATAAGAATAATTGAAGAATTCAGTGTGACAGTCTTGTGAAACAAATTCAGATTATTTTGTTGTCATAAATGATGGTCAAAACTTTGTCAAAACAGATCTTCACTGACAATACAAGATGCCTGACGCTAATTCTATACCAGGATGCTTTTGAAATTGTCAATCCCTTTGGTTCTGCTAAGAAAAAACACAAAGTTGTTGCTGAATTTTTCTGTGGCATATTTACCTGCTCATGTGTGGTTCAGTGCTGATCACATATCCCTTATCTTACTGAGTGGAGAGAATGACTTAAAACAATTTGGAAGTGCTAAGGTTTTCTCAGATATGTTTGTGTATTTATAAGATCTGGAGGAAAATGCAATAACTATAGGTGATGAAATGGTCAAAAGGGCTCCAAGTTGTATTGCTTGTGACAGTTTGGGTTCACACAGCATTGGTGGGGTTACTGAAAACGTAATCCATTCTCTTACAGGTATTGTGAAACCATGCAAAGTGAATTTCAGAGTAATGAACCAAATGCATGTCCACAGTGCATCCCTGAAAGTTACAATACTGCTCTTGATGATCTAAAAGCTGAAGACAGTCATCAAAGGCATAAAGGAAAACTCTGTCTTAAATGTTCTGAAATCTTTTTCTATTTCATTAAGAAAAAGAAATTACTTAAATATTCACTTTTGAACTGGTACATCAAGTACAAAGGATTTTGCTTATTTCTGTTCATATTTTTATGCTGTCTGGTGTCAACCAGAGGAGGAAGGGTTCCCATTTTTGGGTCTTGGTCAGTCTTGAGGGTTCTTCATCACAGTTTTAGTTTTTCCACACCACTGTAACTTGCTTGCTTACTGGGGGCTTAGACTTGGACATTTATAACACCACTTCTTGAAATGTGGCCCTGTGAGTAACTTTGAGTCAACTTTGCAAAATGAGCTACATGTCTTATAATGAGGCCTTTACACTTAACCAATGTTTGTTTGAGGTCTTTAACTCTCAACTGCTCAAGATGTGTTCAGCAATAATTGTAAGTTACTTTGGATAAAAGCGCCAGCTAAATTCCCTACCTTTTTCATAATTTAGCAGATGCCAGAGTGAATTGACATATATCTACCAGAGGTCTGGGAGCTTGAGAGTCCTGCGTAGTACCTTAGCTGAACTGCACACTTCTGGTCTGAGATCTCAGATGTTGTTCCTGGTGTCGGTTGGAGCCACTCTCCCAGTTTGGGTGTTACAGCCCCTAGTACTCCAATTACCATGGGAACTACAGTTGCTCTGACCCTGCAAAACTTTCCTAGCTCTTCCCTCTGCCCTTGGTATTTCTGAAGCTTTTTGTGTTCATTTTTCCTGATGTTGCTATCACTCAGAATTGCCACATCTAGCACTACAGCCTTCTTCTTCTGTTAGTCCACCACTACTATCTCCAGTTGGTTAGCCATTACTATCTTGTCTGCCTGTATCTGGAAGTCCCACAGGATCTTAGCACAGTCATTTTCCACCACCTTTGGGGATTTATAGTGTACTCAGAACAGATATTTCTGTACACCATGCCAGAGACTTGGTTATGGAATTCCATGTATGCCCTGCCTGCTGGCACATCGTATCCTGCTGTTACGTGATGGATTATCTCAGGGGCATCTTTGCACAGCCTGCATCTGGGGTCCTGCCTAGTGTGGTAGATCCCAGCCTCTACTGATCTTGTGTTTAGCACTTGTTCCTGTGCTGTCATGATTACTGCCTCTGTGCTATCAATTCAGCCTTTTCCAGCCATTGGTAGGATTTCTCCATATCAGCCACTTCCACTATCTGCTGGTGGCACATATTGTGTAGGGATTTTTCCTTCCATCATGGTTCCTGTTCCTCCTCATTTCCATCCTCTGGTTTCTGCTGTCTGAGCTGCTCACTAAGCACTTTGTCACTTGGAGCCATTATCCTGTTATATTCCTGGATCTTGGATGTTTCATCCTAGATAGTGGCTCTGATACTCACTAGTCCACATCCCCCATCTTTCCACTTAGCATACAGTCTCAGAGTGCTGGATTTGAGATGAAACTCTCCATGCATTGTGAGGTTTTTCCTTGTCTTGTAGTCAGTGGCTTCTATCTCCTCCTTAGGCCAGTTTATTATGCTAGCAGAGTACCCGATGCCTAGCAGGGCATAGTTATTGATATCTTGGATCTTGTTTTTCCCCATTCAGCTAACTTCTGAGGACTTGCCCCCATTCTTTGTAAGTATTTGGCTGTAGCTTTCCTTGTGGCCTCTTCATAATTTCCATTTACCTGTGGGATTCGAAGATAATTGTAGCTAGCCTCAACATCTATTATATTACCTTCTGGTAGTGTGATCCCCTCTGTTGTGTCCACCTTCTCTCTCCTTGTACCCACATGAACACACTTATCCCTTTCGAATTTAGATGTCATTGCTGTACATCCTGGTGAGATAAATTAGGGAGTCGATGTCTCATTCACTTCTGGCATACAGCTTGAGGTCATCCATGTACAGGAGGTGGCTGATGGTTGATGCATTCTAGAGCTGGTATTCATAGCCACTATTGCTGATGATCTCACTGAGGGGGTTCAGGCCTATGCAGAACAGCAGAGGGGACAGGGTAGCTCCTTGGTCTTTCACAGCTCAACTAAGTCTATGATGAAGGCTCTTAGAGTCCTGTTGATGTTATACAGCCTCAAGCATTCCAGGAACCATGTGTGGGGCATTGAATCATAGGCTTTCTTGTAATCAATCCAGGTGGTGCACAGGTTGGTCTGTCTGGACTTACAGTCTCAAGTGACTGTTTTATCCACAAGCAGCTGGTGCTTGGCTGTTCTGGTGTTTTTGCCAGTGCCTTTCTGGGCCCCACTCATGTACTGAGGTAGGTGGATGCAATTTCCCCTTTCTTTGGGGTCCTTCAGGATCAATATATACAGAGAGAGAGAGAGAGAGATTGAAGATCATGGCTAAGATGGACACTACCAAGGCACAGCAGACTACCAAGACCAAGTCACAAGTGAAGTACATGAAATGCTGCTGGAAGATGTGAATACAGAACTACAGACAATCACTACTGTGACCATCACTGAGACCAACCAGCTGATATATGCCACAGCAACATTGCTTCACTACAAGATGAACACCGTCAAGGAGCAGTATCCTCCATGGAGAAGGAGATTGGAGGCCAAGATAAGCGCAACATGGAAAGAATTCAGCCAGCTAAATGCAGAAAGGTGTGATGAAGGTATCTCAGAAGTACAACAAGCTGTCTATACCTGAGGCATTGGAGACTGCAAAGCAAAGATTAACAACTCTGTCTGCCCACCTGAAGAGGTACACAAGAGAAGTAGAAGGATCCAGTAGCCACTGCACTAGCAGATATCCAAGAAAGGATCTCAAGTATGAAGAACTGTACAGGCCCAGGCCCTACCATGGTCCATGCCTACTGGCTGAAGAAGCTGACTGCACTCCATGAGTACCAGGCAGCACGAATGAACCATCTGCAAATAGACAGAGCCCACCCTGAATGGTTAACTGATCCTGAAGGACCCCCAGAAAGTGTCAGTTCCATCCAACTACTTTTTGATCCTTCCCCCTCTTCTTAGGTGTCATAAATCCACAGATTGGACTGCAGGAACCACTTACCAGCCCGGTTATACCTCATGTTGGAAACAATTCCTTCCTTATTCAACTGACATGTAGTTGAAGTTGCAACGATTGTGGGAAGTAGTAACAAAGATAACAGCTTTGGAGCCCAAGGGGCTCGATTCCTTTGATGAAGAAGAATATGAAAAATAAAAGATCTTTGGCTAAGTTAATGTTATTTTACAATATCGCTACAATAGTAGACTTAGATGGCTATGGCCACATTTAGGCTCTCTAGCTAAATACTGCTTCTGTGCAAAATTTGTGAAATTGATTTCTAATAGAACAGTCATGACTTTTGTTTGTCCATTAGTAAATGTAAAGTCAGTATAAATATTCTGTAAGACTATATCTATGTGTACACCAAGACATAACCTGCTTAATTTGAGAGTTGTTACTGGTGATGGATAAGAGTCCAAATATAACTTCTTAAGTCTTCTTGGTGTTGATGTGTAGCAGAGGCTGAGTGCACCATCCACACTCAAGTCCTGCAGGCAGTAAACGTGTGCCCCAACAACTGGGCCAAAAAAACATCTTTCTGGCACAGCAGCCAGAGCACCCATTTTATCTTACTAAGTGACATCACACTGCCTTCACCTTCAGGAAGCACACTTCTGCACTTCACATATACCATGTGGTCCACATGCATTAATCCTTCATCTAGCATCACACCCATGTCCCTCACCAAGGGTATACACTGGGCTTTGCATCATCTCCTCATAATGGGGGATTCCTTAACCAAGGGTAAACACCCAATGGCTTCACAGTTCTGACACCATTTGTAGCAAAGTCTGAAGACAGCAACCACACTCTTGAACCCAGGTCTTGCAGGCAGTAAACATGTGCCCTGATCACTGAACCAAAGAGCCATTTCTCTGGCATAGAATCACTTGTTTCATCTGTATGATTAACCATGAAGAGAACTAAACACATTGCTGGTGTCTGCTGTATCAAGGTTTCTAAGTGTAATAAATTGAGCGTAATAAATTAAGCACTCTAAGTGCATTAAGATTCCGTGTATAAATAGTTAAACCAATAGTGTCACCATGCTATAAAAGCACGATGAAAAATCTGTCCAGTCCTCAAGGAACAAGGTCTATTAAGTAGTAGTGCTCTACAAACTTGATTACCATTGAGTAACATTATATATATATATATATATATATATATATATATATATATATATATATATATATATATATATATATATATATATATATATATATATATATATATACACATATGCCTGCACATCTTGAGAAGGCAGGGTCCAGGATGCCAGCACCCCTCTTGCACCCCCTTCGAAATGGTACAGGCTGAGGTTAATCCTTCAACAATCATTCAAAGTTGACATGCATGTTTACATTTTTATGACATGGTTAAATGAGTGCTGAATATGAGTTACAAACTCACACTTCTACCCATACATCAGTATATCAACAATTCTGTACACACTCTCATTTGCCAAATTCCCATTTGATATTAAATGTCATAGCAAAGAAATGAATAAATGTATGTGTATCATGCTACTAAGTTATGTCTGCACCAACTGGCTGAAGACACAAAAATCAGTAGATATTTACTGACAGAAGATAAAAATGCTTTCATGACTAGTCACAAAAATGACAGTAAAGTCATAACAGACCCTCATCACTCCCTCACCTCCTTCAACATGCCCATCACAATACCCATCCCAACACCCATGGATCCCCCCAATACAGGCCCCACTAACACAAACACTCCTGTGACAAAAACAGAACACACATCAAAAATGCCACATGGAAAAAAAGATAAAAACCTACTAAGGCCATTACTACTGTCTCTCCAGATCATAAACTTACAAACTGAAACTTAGCCAAACACAATAGAAGAAACAGCTAATCATTCTAAGTGGCTTTTTACGTGGCTTGACATGGACAGCTTAAAATAAATAAATATTGTCATAATGTCTTATTCCATATCTCCCTCCTTGCAATAAATGGATCAAAGCATGAAAGGGCAGGAAGATTCCTAAAGTGTTAGTATACAAAGTAAAATTGCTTCTTTTAGTATCACCTCTTTTTATTCTTATTTTTTCAGTATATACTTGAGACTCATGAAACCTTGATTTCATTACATGGCACAATTCTGTAAATGCTTAAAGAACAATAACAATACATTTATATGTATATATTAATACCATGCCTGACCTTTGATTGTCTAGATAAGAAGCCATGAAGTCTTACATACGATTAACAATCTAGGTGTGTCATTTATGTGCTATGGATATATTTTGTCTGTATTTGAGTAGCCACCTTCAGATGAATTACCAAAATTCCATGCAAAAATGCATTATCCACTGTAGATTTATTACACTATAAACTTTCTCTTGAACTGAATGAGGTATATCCCATTTATAGCCCATATATCTCCCAGTAGCAAAATATGTATAAAATATACAACTTTAGGAGTCTATCTTTACAGACTATAGATTCCAAATTCACACAGCTTAGTATTTGGACATGACTAATAATCTATCCTGTCTTTATGCTGAGGTACATCCCTTCCTGGTGTCATGTTGTTCCTGAGCTTCAACCCATCTCAGTTGCTGTGGCTCCTCCCACCACTTCCTAAAGACCCCCCCCCCCATTGTGGCCCATCTCCCCTCCACCCCGGCTACCCACTTCTCCATCAGCCTAGGCAGACATTCTTGTGCCAGAAAGGTTTTGTGCACACCTACACTCATCAAACTGAGACTAGGACTTGTAAAATCCCTGAATAGACTTTCATTGCATATTTGTACTCATAACGTTTTGTTCTTAACAAAATTTTTGTTCTTCATTGGTGATAGTGTTCAATATTGTGGTGTCCGGTGTTGACCACAGAAAGATGGGCCTCCCATTGAGTCGGTTTTTTCCTCATGCAGTTGAGAGTTTCCATGCCATTGTCTCCTTGGGCTTGCTCACTGGGGGCTTGGACTTGGACATCTGTAAATCTGCTTTGTGACAAAGGCTGTTGTAAAATGTGCTATATAAATAAATTGTCTTGACTTTGACTTGGCATTAAGAATTTTCCAAAATATAACTAAATGATGTCCAAATATAACAATATGTGTACCGGGAAAAGGAAACATAATGGATGACCACAGCTGTGGTAATTAAAAGCAATGTGAGCATCATTCATCTTGGTCAGGAAGGTGCAGTAGCTGTGGGATAGTGAAGCCCTGCCTCAACCATGCACTCATCACTCAGCTGGGTGTGGAGCATTGAGTTTTACAAACCAGCATTACCAGTTGCCAACAATAAGCTCACTTACACAGCAAGAACACTAACACGCACAGCAATTCTAGTCATTCATCCTCATGTTAGTGTACTCCTACACATTGCCATTTTAACTTAGGCTGAGCCATTACTCTTTACAGATGTGCTATTACTGGCACATCTGGTGGAAGACAAACAAAACCAGCCAGGTACAATCTACTGTCCTAACCCTAAACTCCAGATATTAGCATCTTGCTAATCCAAGCACTAACTCTAATTAGGATTTTTTTCATTAATCCTAACTACTTTGAGATGTTATCACTAACAAAGCAAATCAATGAAAGGGAATGAAACAAGTTTTTCTATGTGAACGGCATGCTAGAACATCTAACTACTGGTTCTACCATTCAAACCATACAATAGGTTTACAAATTAGTCCAGAGTGTAAGTCAGTCTAAACAGACTCTAACAGAGAGTCTGTCTGTGAGCTTTGCAGTATAGATTAGTACTATCACCTTCATAAGTATGTAAGTTGTGCTATATAAGAGCGTCTGCCAAATATTGTAAATATTATGAAGCAGGAGCTTCATGGGATTTAAAACAGCTTTATGGACATATATATATATATATATATATATATATATATATATATATATATATATATATATATATATATATATAAAATCTCACACACACACACACACACACACACACACACACACACACACACACATCTCATCTGTAGGAGCTTAGTGGAGGATCCTTAAAAAGGGATGTGGTCTCTGCATCACCCTGGAGGATTCTGAAGTGTTTAAGTATAATATCAGCCAATGTTTTATTTTTAGGAAGATAAGTCAGCACCAAGTGTATTCTTGTACACTTAATTGCAGCAGATTGTTTATAGGTCAGTGCGTACACTCTCTGAACAGGTAAAACATGAGCAAAGGCATAAGCTATAGTTATGGCCAAAAGTTTTCAGACTAGCACAAATTTTGGTTTTCACAAAGTTTGCTGCTTCAGCTTTTATAGTGGCAATTTGCATTAACTTTAGATTGTGAAGAGTGATCAGATGAAGTGCAATTAATTGCAAAGTCATTCCTTGCCATGAAAATTAACTTAATCACAAAAATGACTACAGTCCAGCCACTGCATTTCAGCCCTTCCACAAAATGGCATGCTAACATCATTTCAGTGATCTTCTCATTAGCTCAGGAGAAAGTAATATTGAGCACAAGGCAGCTGATATCATTCTTTCATGCTGTTTAAAAGAGCAGACTGGTTGCTTTAAAAGATTGTTGATGCTTGAAGTTTTCTTCTGTTAACCATGGTTACATCCAAGGAAACATGTGCAGTCATCATTGCATTGCATCAAAAGGGCTTCACAGGCAAGGACATTGCTGCTTGTAAGACAGCACCTAAATCAACCATTTATCGAATCATCAAGAACTTCAAGGAGAGAGGTTCAATTGCAGTGAAGAAGGCTTCAGGATGCCCAAGAAATTCAAGTAAGCACCAGGACCATCTCCTAAAGAGAATGCAGCAATGGGATCAGGTCGCCACCAGTGCAGAGCTTGCTCAGGAATGGCAGAAGGCAGGTGAGAGTGAATCTGCATGCACACTGAGGCGAAGGCTTTTGGAGGATAGCTTGCTGTCAAGAAGGGCAGTAAAGAAGCCACTTTTCTCCAAGAAAAACATCAAGCACAGACTCGCATTCTGCAGAAAGTATAAGGATTGGACTGCAGAGGACTGGGGTAAAGTTATTTTCTCTGATGAAGCCCCCTTCATACTGTTTGGGACATCTGGACAAATCAATGTCTGGAGAAGAAAAGGTGAGCACTACCATGAGTCCTGTGTCATGCCAACAGTGAGGCATCTGAGACCATTCATGTGTGGGGTTGTTTCTCATCCAAGGTAGTGGGTGTGCTCAAAATTTTGCCTAAGAACACTGCCATGAATAAGGAATGGTATCAAAACATTCTCCAAGAGCAACTTTTCCCAATGATCCAGGAGCAATCTGGTGGTGACCAATGCTTTTTTCCAGCATGACGGAGCACCATGTCACAAGGCAAAAGTGATAACCAAGTGGCTCAGTGAACAAGACACTGAAATTTTGGGTCCATGGCCAGGAAACTCCCCAGATCTCAATCCCATTCAGAACCTGTGGTCAATCCTCAAAAAGCGGGTAGTCAAACAGAAACACATAAACTGTGATCAACTCCAAGCACTGATTAGGCAAGAATGGGTTGCAATCAGTCAAGAGTTTGCCCAGAAGCCGATATCCAGCATACCAAGGCAAATTAAAAAAGAAGGGTCAACACTGTAAATATTACGTCTTTGCTTAAACTGGTTGTATTTGTAAATAAAAAGTTAAAAGATTTATGAAATGCTTATAACTGTACTTCACTATACCATATAAACATCTGACAAAAGGATCTTAAAAAAACCCCAAAAAAACAGACGTAGTAAACTTTGTGAAAACCAAAATTTGTATCTCAAAACTTTTGGCCACTACTGTACAACTTCTTCAGGAAACCCATGTTTTTGAAGATATTCATACATTTCCATGCTTTTCTGGTGGAAGTCTTCATTCTCACTGCAAATGCATTGAAGTCCAAGTAGCTGTGAGTAAGGAATTTTTACAGGCCTTGGGATGTGAAGAATTGTACTGCAAATAAGAATGAGTCTGTAGGTTTATAACAGATGGTGGTATTTAAACAAGAATTAGCAAACTTCACTGAAATATCCAAAAAGGATATCTTCATGCTAGTATGTGCAATACTCCATGTATATTCAAGAGCTGGTGGAACTTGGAGTTGAAGGTTTTCTAATGTGACTGTAGCAAATACCAAAAATGTCATCGATGTATCAGAAATCGTAAGGGTACAGGTCCAGTATGTTGCTCAAAAATGTTTCTCAATGAATCCAAGGGGGTTTGCCTAGGATGGTCCCATTTTAGTATCCATACTAACTCCTCTTATTTGTGAGTAGTACTTGGAGTCAAAGGTGCTGCCAGTTTGCTATGCTTCTGGATTGAAGTGCATGAACAGACAAACACACACACACACACATACACATCTTCATCTACATCTTCAACACACACTCTTCATCGCATGAGTATAACAAACACTCTCACACCATGGCATGTGTGTAACAAGCCCAATCTACCAAGACCATCACATCCCATCATGGCGTTTATTCCACTGTCTTCAGGAGTACTGGTCAACATACACCAGCAACAGCTATATGGGGCTATATCCAATACACACCAACTCACTCACAAAGACAAAAACAATCACAAGCTCATTCACATACTTACAGTAATACACCCACTTACCAACACTCACAAATACACACAGATGCGGCCACTAACACATGCATACAATATGTACCACATAGTAACACACACACACACCCCTACTCTCATATGTAACTTATGTTCACCATAAGCTTAAATCTCATAATGCAGTCCTTGATGTAACCCTAATTGGTAACAGGTCTTGCTGTGCAACTTTACATGTGTGTTCATGAAATACACTAAGTTGTACTGCTCTGTAGAGCCTTTTTCCAGTTATTGAAAAGTGGAGCAGTTTCAAGTTTTATTTTGTCAATGTTCAGCATTTACTTTATATTATCTTAAATTTCATTCTTATATGTAAGAATTGTTCTATCCTGATGCAGTTCTAGAAAATTCTGCACTAACGAGGTTCTAGAAAATTCTCTTAGTGTGTTTCTTGTTTAGGTGCAACAGACACACTCTCTCAGACACAGACACAAAACACACACACACACACACACACACACACACACACACACACACACACACACACATACATACATACACATACACATACACACACACACACACACACACACACACACACATACATACATACACATACACATACACACACACACACACACATACACACACACACACACATACACACACACACACACATACACACACACACACACACACACACACACCTTCCCATGATACCTTGCAACAAGGGGTGGGCCCAAGTGAAATTGGGACCTAGTTGTGTCATGTTTCAGAAGGTAAGGAATGTATTTCAGTATCCTGACAGCCTGTCATGTGGTCCAGAGTTTGTCATCTTCCCACTTCTCTCTCCTTTCCCAACACACATTCACAGAACCCACAGCAAACCTCTCTATCTATCTCTCTCTCTCTCTCTCTCACCCTGCTTTCCTTGTGACTAGCATATCTCCCCAGTGTTCTAAAAATACCAGGTGGATAGGGCTGTGGAGACAGGGATGAAACAGGCACTCTGACGCTGCCCCGTTGTAATCCATCTCTCTTCTGCCTGCCACACAGCATATGTTTGCAGTCGCTCCCCCTCCCCAACAGGGCCTGTGCTTCTGTCCCCAGATCTCCCTGCACTCCAGTGGCCTCCGACTCTTTCTCTGAGCCTGCAGTTATCAATCAGCCAGTATTGGCCTGTCACATCTGCCAACAGAGCCAACCAAGTCCCTTCGTTCTCATCTCACCTTAAATCTCCTATCCCAAACTTCCCTGTACCTCTATAATTCTATGGATTTTCTAAGATGTAGTTCAAATTTCATTGATCATGTATTCTAAGTCTTTAGTGCACTGAGATGTCTGCTGAGTCAAAGGGAATACCTGTCCACATCCAATATCATTCAAATGGTGGAGTTTATTAATATCTGAAGTTGCACATCATATCTTATTGTCAGATACAACAATTTGAGGGAGTTAAGCTGTAATAAGAAGAAATGGCTTTGTGGGAAGAGGCTCTCTAATTCTTGCATGTCGGGGAAAGCTTCACAACTCAACATTTCAGCACAACTGCAACTCAAGCTGACAGCTTAAATACACATCTGCCAAACCAGACCTAAACAAGTGGCACATTACAGACAACACACAGGAAGAAATGGCATCCCTTTAAGTGAGGGGGTGGGGGGGTTGTAAGTAAGACATGAGACTGACAAAAGCAGGGGGAGGTCTGGAAAAAAGGGGGATGAGGAAGATGCGTTACAGTTTTTATATTTAAAAATTTTAAATGAGACTTAAGCTGCTTAATAAAAGATACAAGAAGAGTGTGTGTACATATGTGTCTTTATAGGACACTGGCCTTTTTCTTACCTCTCTTTGGGCTGGCCGAGTCCATGTTTTCCCAGCAGGTGTGTGTTCAAATGTTTCTTCATCACAAATGCCCACCTGCAGCATGAGCAGAAAAAAAAGTTAATGATGAACCAGACAAAGGTGGGCAATTCTGCTGGGCATTTTCAATTTTACACTTGCCCTGAATGTTAGCTAATGTAGCTAACAAGAAAGGGACGTTTATGATGAGTAAGTAATAAGCATATTTTAAAATGCTGTACGCTTTTGCTTAGATTTACAAGGACTAGGAACAGGACAAGGAACAACAACAACAAACACCTCATTAATCAACTAATTATTGGGATGACCGAATGTCAAAAGGCCCCATCCCTACTTCCAACACAGTGTCTCTTAGACTGTGAAGCAGAAACTCTGATTTGAACTTTCTCTAACTGTTTAAAATAAGACTAAAAGAGTATCTGTACTACCAAGTGACACAAAAATCCATGATGGTTACATTTGATTACATTAGATGATTACACTTCCATAAAATTGGTTGAAATAATCACTATAATCAATATATGTAGTATTATACTTAAAAATAAATTAGGAAAAGAGATAGAAAACCTTTATTGTCATCATGGTTCCAAAAAAATGGTCACTACATAGCCATGCTCTTGATCTCAGCTACATAGAGGAGTTCTTCAAAAGCATGTGTAAAATGTGATAAATTAATTATAATTAACAAAAAAATAAAATAAAATCAACCCTGATGAAGTCTCCAGAATACAGAAGGACAGAAGTTCCTGCAGTTTCACAACATCTGACTGTCACCAGGAAATACATACATCACACATGGCACCCAAGGTGGAAAAAGTCACTGGCCCCCTTAGAAAAAAATGGAAAATGCCAACAATATATCAGTACTTTATGAATTCTTGTTGCTAAATGTGCAAGTTCCTACATTCTCTCCATTATGTTAATACACACAGGTACAAATATATACTTTTATAGATGACCAAGATTTTGGACTCAACATGAAAAGTGGTTAATAAATAGCAGCAACAACATTATTATTATTATTAAATGTAGATACCTATGCCTACTAATATAAAACTTAAAAAAACCCCATTTTTTTATAAAAGTCCGACATTGTGTTCAAGTTTTATTTTCATGTTTAGATACCACAAAAAACTTTTCAGTCTTGCACAGCAATGTAGCCATGCGGTGTGACAATCCATGCACAATGAAAAGGTTCTATATGTTTTCAGCAAAATTAAGTCAAGATACAGAGAATGATGAGATTCAGTACCCACTGACCTGTACATCTGTCATTTGTTTTTGCAAAGAGTGTTTCTGGCTTTCTCACATTTATGTCAGTCTTTCCATGCTCTTAGTAGCTTACAGGACTTGCATGTGAAGGAAATCTAGTAAAGTCTGGGTAAAGTTTCCACATCATGCAAGAGCACACAGAGGCTCGTGCAGTTGTACCTTTTTCAGCTTCTATGCATCGGTCTCTAGTTACATGAACACAAAGAACCCCTCCTGCAACAACTGGCGTCTGCTGCAATCTGTCCTTAAGGCCACTTGGACAACAACTTGAAATAAGACTAAATATTTTCATTTGGTCTTATTTTTATATTTAAATATCTTTTATTTTATAATATTTTCTCATAATAACTATTATTGAGTCTTGGTCATGTTATATGATGTATTACAGTTTCCTCTATACGAAAAAAAAATGAATGAATAAAAATTTAATTAAAACATGCGCGGTAGGGATGATGCTCAGTATATACTTATCAGGCATGTTTTCGAACATTCAACAATTAACCATTTACTCACTAGGAGGCTCTATGTCACTCCAATTCAGCAGAACTGTAGTACACAACCTATTTATTCTTGAGTTAATAAAGGCCTTTCAATGCTAATAAACTGTATTTGCACTTCGCATTTTCCATAAGCAATGTCACAGAACATGAAGCCTGAATTTGAGAGGATAGCGAGTGCTCCATCTATAACAAAGGCATTGAGCCTGCAGGGCTCTGCCTCTGGCAGGCAACAATAGGAACTGGCAGGGAACAACAGGAAGTAGCAGCATGACCCAGCTCCAGTCCACTGTAGACTGTATGGCCAGCTCTCGGTGGATGCTCTCTCTGTGAGCCAGCAGTGTTCAATATCATGTTGCTACCCCTGAGGTCTATAATGATGATGTGGAAGGCTCTGAAGGATTCATGATACAGTGTGAACTGTACTTTGCTAACCAGCCTCCTATGTCTGACCATGCAAGGGTGGCCTTCATCATAAGTTGACTCACAGTGAGGGCTAAACTCTGGCGAACCACCTTGGTAGCCAGCGACCCTACCCTGATGAACTGCTATTCTTCTGACTTTGTACAAAAATTCAATGAGGTATTTCACCACCCAAAGCAGGGTAGGGAATGCGGTCGAGTTTTGCTTTGACAGGGTAGCCTTGCTTTGGCACCAATATGGTGCCTGCCCTGCAGCCAACTATGCCCTGGAATACCAAATGCTGGCTGCCGCCTTGCATTGGAATGATGCTGCACTTGGGTACATGTGCATCGAGGGACTGAAAGGGGAACTCCAGACAGAGCTAGCCTGCTGCTTAACAAGATCGTCCACATGGCAATCACATATGATCATCTCCTGGATGAAAAACATCAGTTCCTTTGGCAACAATCTCTTCCACAGGTGTCTTGTAGTCCAGTGCAAGAGGAGACAGTCCATGCTGAACCCATGAAGCCTCTCCCACCTCTACCGCAGTAGACACAGTGGTGTTGCTCTTCCAGCACATCTTCTGGCAATTCAGACTGCCAGAGGACATTGTCGTAGACCAGGGAGTCCAATTCAAGTCAAAGGTCTGGAGGGAATTCTGTGTAAACTCAGCATTACAGTGAGCCTCATTTCTAGGTATCATTCCCAAGCTAACAGGCAGGCAGAGAGAGCTAACCAGGAACTGGGCAAGTTTCTGAAACTGTACTGCCAGGAATACCTAAAATCCTGGAGTGCCAACCTGCCATGAGTGCAATACACCCAGAACTCTCTTCACCATTCAGGAACAGGGTTTCCATCATTTGAGTGCTTCCTGGAGTTCAAGCCACAATGCAATCCCTCCTCCTCTGACCATTTGGCAGTCCAAGCCAGTTTCAAAGAGAGCATGAGCGTTTGGGAGAGAACACTTTGACTACTCCAAGTCGCTATCACTGCATTCAAAAGAAAGGTGGATCGAAGGTGAGGCAAAACACCTACCTAACAGCCAGGGGAAGAATTGTGGGTGGCTACAAAAGACGGCCCGTCAGTAAACTGCAGTCAAGCTACACTATGTCAATGAGGTCACATACTGGGTCTGCTTACCCAGGAAGATCAGGACATTGTTGGCAAGTCACGTGTCCACTCAAAGTTACAGGTGGCTCTTTGACTCCTCCACCTCCTCTCAACACAGACAAAGGACCTGCCTATGTGGTGAGCTCATTACTGAACTTCCACTGTGCCCATCCATCCAGGCCCACTCCTTGCCATCCAGGCCACCCTCATACTCAATCAGTGGCTCAGTGGTCCCATAGGCAGGGGGTACTGACAGGGTCCGGTCAGCACCCAGGCAGAATCACACACCCACATCTTCATACACACCTCAATCACATGCTCAACTCCTCCCTCGCTCCCAATCCCCTCATGATGTCACCAAACCATGCACACCTGTCATTTGTAAACATCATTATTTAACCCCAGAGAAACATGCCTTCAGTACTTTGCATTTGCCTTTTCCTATTTATTTACACATCGACCACGTCTTTTTAAACACACTTTTAAAAAATCATTCCATATAAGATAACTTCAGATTTTGTTATTGGGCATTTTTGAGAGGTCTAGGACACCTAGTGGAAAAAATATTATGTAGCTCCTAATACTTTAATGTATATCCTCAAAACTGTTCACTTTATCGCACCCTAGTGAATCAGGAAATGAAGAGCATATAGCATCCACACAGACATTATAAACCCCAAAAATAAAAGGTGCCTTTTGTTCCTGGATGTGAATATTTTAGCCCAAGTGTCTACTTCAATTTGAATTCTGAATGATCATTGTGCTATATGTACAATTTCAGATGACTAGTGTTAAAGTGAACAAGTACAACTCTTAAAAATTTGCTTAAAATTGGAAGTGCACTCAGAGGTTAATAAGTTAATAAATGCCTTTCTCAAATTTCAACCATTCTTCACTCTCTCCCTGTGAGATTTCAAAGTTTATTTTCTCATTCCTGGTGCTTTATTCTCTAGACATGATGTAATGGAAATGCAGTGCTTCTTTTGTAAATTTTCCACACAGCAACAACTGGCAAGCTGACTGAGGTTTTTCCTGCAATTTTAATAAAACACTTTAAGACATTTTAAAACACTTTTGTATTATCTGTTTTTGTATGTACTTTAATTTTCACTATAATAATGTAAATGTATACCTCAGTCAACTCAACAGCCAAATGGAACCAATTTAAACCAACTGGCAACTTTTAAAATGACAGTCTACCCTCTTTAACTAAAAAAGGTTATACAGGTGTTATGCAAATGTTTAAAAATCTGTATATGATAAAATACAACTGTGGCAATTTATTTATTGACGCTTTACTTATACATTCTTAATAATTACTTTTAATTACTTTTGTATACAAGTTTACATTTACAGATTTTTAATCAATCTGTTAGTCCGTGTTAATGTGTCAAGTAAAATACATAGAAATCTGTCATTACATGGTAAAAACTCCTTAGTGTCAAAGACCTCACTAAAATATCAGTTACACAGCAGTCATTCATCTCGTTGTCATGACAGTACAGGACATGCTAGGGAGTATCTTTTAAAATTCCACTTTTTTGTTCAGTTTTACATGATCAGGCAAGCTGTGCAATATCATCAGCATTATACCAACCGACATAGCAAAAAAATATCACTGAGCTGCAAAGTCAGTTGTCATAATAAGCAATGTCATTTCTCTCCATTGAGTGAGAGGACATCTTAATGTCACCAGAAATCTGTCACTTGACAAAGCTTATGCCAACTGGCAATCAAAGTTGCCAAAACCTGCTTATAACCACTAACGGATATTAGAATAAACATTTATAAATATGTATACTTATGTCAGTTGTGATGATGGTCTTATGTAGGTGTATGTATCCTAAACTGTGTCCTTCAGTAAAGTGTTAAGATAAACCTAAATGGTTTCTGCAATCCTCCTTTTTTCCTGCATGTTCCATGTCCATGACAATTATTAGGCAAATTATTGCATGATTTTTATTTTATTTACATTTTTGACTTAAGTGCAAACATTTCATATTACATTACAAATATTACATTTCTAGGTTTATTAATTATTGGGAAATTATTACACTATTGGGCCTTCTTCTACATACTGAAGTTAGGTGGCTGTGAAGGGGGAAATCCCTGACCAGGGTTTTTAAGAAAGCCACTACAGAGTCGTCTGCAACATCATCTAGAATATTCTAGAATTCACTCATCATCTCTACATTTATAATCATTTAAATAACAAAGTTGAACAAAATAATATATTTAGAACTAGAACCCCATAAGCCAAACCATGAAGAAGATATGGGGAGGACTGGAGACATGTAAACCAGTTGACAGTTACCTGGCAGCCACTATATTCGAATCCATAGGGGAGAAAGTTGGGAGGCCAAAGCAATTTTGGAGACGATCAGTTGGGAGCGATGCAAAAGAGAGCGACTGCTGGACTGACATGAGCCCAGCTGAAGAAAGCAGTCTAGAACTTAGTCTGTTAGCAGAGTATAGTTGCGGCATACGCTCTCTACTAAGTTTACAGGACTAAGAATAATAATATAGCTAGGTAATCCTTATGTCTCTAAAATAACACAATATTTATTAGCACTGCACCAGAATTTTATTTCTGGTCTTAAGAGGAACAGAACTTTGCTATATGTTGGCAATCTATTATTTAAACGTTTAACACACATTAAGCCTTTGCAGTTTCAATGACTTAAACCATTGGACACCTTGGCTGTGCAATCACCAATTTTAAATCTGTAAACTGCCCTGTAAGGGGGACAACATAAGACACATTTTTATGTCTTGTGGCACAAATTTGTTTTCATACATTATATGTTGGGGATATGTTGGGGGGGGGGGGGGGGGGGGATCCCACTTGCCCCACTGCAATCACAGAAGACACTTGTGGAAAGTGTCACTATATGTTCAGTTTTATGTCATTAAAGGAGAAACCTTGTCTAATAAGTGTGGCAAGATATTTTAAACCATTTATTACTATTACTTTTCATATTTTTCTACTGGGAACACCTATTACAGAATTAAAGAATGAATGTCACAAGCAATAACACTGACAAAATTTTAATTAAGTGATGTTCTTAGATGCGTTCTTCATTTAAAACTGGGCATTTTTGAAAATCTTAATATTTATCACAGAATTCCTATTGGAGACATTTGGTTCTCACCATTAAGCAGTAATTGTCAAAGGGTTAAAAGGTAATAAACCTCAGAACTTCACACCTTTATTTGGACTTTATAACAGTTTTGTAACAGAAGATGAATAAATTATTCCTTTTACAAGGTACTTTTTCTTCAAGTGGTCATGCTGTTGTGCACCTGTGTATTCTTAGAAGACCTCAGTGTAAAATGTTTCTTTACTTTGGAAAACTTCTCTTGGGTCCTCTGAAATCTTCTGCAGGTGACTCTTTTTGTTATCAGCATTATCAATTAGTTGTTGTAGCCCTAATCTCTCACACACACACACAATATTTTGGGAATTGTAGAACTGAATCATCAAATTGTTGTGACAAAAACTGAATTCACAAACAGTGCCTCAAATGTAATAGTTCCTTTAGAATATCCAGACATGGGTACAATACCCAGTAAGCTACATGATGAAAACAATGGAATGACTCAGATACCAAAAAATGAAAGGCCATACAGGCCACAAAAGTCAAAGAAATATTATTCTCATCTAAAGAAATTTGACCAAACACTGGGCTCCAGTGTACATAATGAGTGTGCATAAAGTACACATAATGACAATAAAACATGGCAAACATTTATGTCACCAGATTTTCACCACTGAATCCTTTCAATCTCTGAATCACACAAAATTACCTTTGGCTGCTCATATCAAATTCAGACCCAACCATAAAGGTTAAAACATAAAACAAGGATAAACCACTATGGGAGAAAACAAGCATAAAATCAAATTGTCCAATGTGGCTGTCTGTTGATTCACTCCATCATACAAGGTGGTGGTGTATGTGTGAGAGTGTGTGCATGTGCAATGTTTATTTACACAAATAACATCCTACCAGCAGGAGCATTTGTACAGCATCATGAAGGAGGCAGACACGGTCTGCTCTCATGCAGACAGATGTGTGTGTGTGTGTGTGTGTCTGTGTGTGTGACCTTGAGTTCTGTTACAGAGATGCAAAAACCTGATGATCACTGAGCTCCCAACTGTCACAAACAATGAGCAATATGCATAGTGTGGGCTTGCTTGTGCTACAGCCTGGACACAATGTAAATCAGTTCTTCAGCCTCCACACAGCAGCACACCTGGCCTAGCTCCAGGGAAGCAGTAATTGGCAACACTTCATTCTCTCTGACCTGTCGATGCTGCTACAGCTGAAAATGCTCTACTCACTGTAAAGTGTGTTTCTTTCATTTCATTTGTTGAAGGAATAGAAATCAAGCAAAACAGTTACAGGAAAATGTATAATTGCTGAGAAGTAATAGGTGTAGCTCTGGTTGAATGCCATGACAGATCTGTCAAAATGAAAATAAAGTGATTGTAAACAAAGAGGAGGAGACTAAGTTCATTGCACAATAGAGAGAAAAAAAAAGATGAGCAACTTCTGGAGAGACAGCTGTACTTCAGTATTCAGCATAAAGGTAAACAAACCTTAATTGTCACGTTTCACTTTTACAGTACTGATGACACTCAGTAGGAGCTCAAACTGTAAACTACACTCAACAAAAAATGTAACATGTAAATGGGTCTATGTAGTGTTTTCTGGCTCTCCTATTGTGCCATGCTCCTCCTTCCAGCCTCACATCAGTGTGAATGGAGTTTCCTACACAGGGCAGGGTCTGCAGTAACCAAACTTTTGCCTTTGTTTTACCAGTAAATTGCTCCTTATGATTTTGGATTTATACATATAGGCCCATCACCCTGGTGCTTTCACTTGCAGTAGAAAACCACATTATGGACCCAGCACAATCATTTGACATGACCACTGAGAGTCCCATTAAACTGAAAACTACATTTTCAGAAAATGTCAGAATTGGCATGCATTTCACAAACAACAGTGTAAGAAAGAGGAGCTTTGGTGTCTTGTTATTGTATCTTTTTAAAAAAATAATTAAAGATACAAAAAAAAAAAGAAAAAAACAAACTATCATACACAATAGAAGAGCGGTACAGAATACCACTGCTGACTGCCAAGCCATCAACATCAGCGACGGGTGTGGGTTAGGATACTGCCAGGCAGCCAAAACCTAGACAGGAGCAACTGAGGGTTAAGGGCCTTCCTCAGGGGTCCAACAGTGGCAACCCAGCAGTGGCGGGGTTTGAACCAGCAACCTCCCATTCACAAGTCAAGCACCCCAACCACTAGGTCACCACCGCTCTAACAAACAAACATAAACCACATCTACCTTACTGGACACTTACGGACATGAAAATGGTTCTAGCTGTAAATATGTGCACTGGGTCTTGACTACATCCTACCATGGGAGTGTCTGGGCATGCCCTGCTTTTTTCTTTTTTCCATCCAACTCCCAGTCACCTCATTTTTCATGGCCCTATCTTTATATTTTCTATTATCCTCCTTTGAAAAATGTGACCACTAGGAGCATTAAGGCCTAACTCAAAGCACACTAGTACCACACTTTTACTGGATACCGACTGACATAGTTTACATACTCCTTTTTAATCAATCAACTAAATGCTTGAAAAAAAATCATTTTTGCTTCTCTATATATTTTTCTTGCCTGCCTAGCATACAACCATCACCTACTATATAAAAATACAATAGCTTGTAGAATGCATGTAGACTTTGTACAGTTCAATATAGCTTTGAAATAATATTCAGATAACACATACTCACACATGGTCCTGTGGCCAGAAACTTACCAGTGACAAAGAGATAGATAGAGTTTTCATCAAAGGTTATTTATAGGCTAATAAATACGCTAATTAAAGAACCAGCTGAAAATCACATCACAGCAGTAAGATAGATGTGTAATGTGTTGTGAACAGTAGGTTCCAGTTTCTGAGCTTTTTCCTGATCTAACACACAGTTTGCATCCTACTCTCATGTCATACAGCAGTACAACACAGATCGAGCGATACAAAACCAAAAACACTAAAGCATCTGGAAGCATCATAACTGGAATTTTTTGATGAACCATGGTGCAGGCTATAGGGTTCAACATATACTTAGTAGTACAAATTTTAAAGGTTACATTTGCTTCATCAGTATCTATTGCTGATTTATTGCAATCAGAAATAACATTTCAGAAATGCAATAAATACTGGTACACTTGATAAATATGAAAAAGGCTATGCAAAGGGTATTACTAAGATACCAACATCTTGCCTTGGATAACAGCCTTTCTGATATCTTATTATAAATGGCTGCCCATCATCTAAAACTGAATCTCAGCAAGACAAAGCTGATCTGGCAATCTCCTTTGAGAATTCTCTAATCACACCATCTAAAAGTGCAAGAAGCATCTGTGTGGCACCAGACAACCATTTATCTTCCTTTGTCCATATTACTAGCAAGAATCAGATATTCAAGTTTTCCTTGTATAACATCAAGATGGCTTTTAGAAAAGCCATTTGATTGTCCAGCCCCCATCACCTCAAAACTAGACTACTACAAGTCATTCTTCACAGAAAAACTAAAGCCTTGCAGATGATCCAGAATGCAGTTGCATGACTCCTTCAAAGTTCAGCTGCATTCTCACCAGTGGCTTCTTGTAGATGCCCAAATTATATTTAAAACCCCATGCCTTGCCTACAAAGCAATGTAAACTGTGCTACCAGCACATTTCACTTTCCCAGTTCAACATTCTGTATGATGCATGTGGTGTTCATGCTAAATTGCCCAAAATACGGTTCCCCTCTTAAATAACCTATAGATTACTACGTTATAACAGATTAAATTATAACCTAGATTACCAAATTAGGTTATACACTAGATTTTGTCCAAGTCAACTTCATAGACCTTCTGTTTAATATTTATGCCATCTTGCAAGGATCCAACTGTTTTTCTGTGGGTGATTCTGGAAAATAGCTCCTTTTTAGGTGCTGCTGCATCAAGAACTGTAAATATTTTTTATTAATAATGTAATTGCCTAACAAAATAAATAAACACATTACTTAATGTTTTTAAAAATGTATTATTTTATTTGGATTAAAAAAAATCACCTCACCTTTGTGAATGACTGCTCTCACAGTTTGCTGAATTTTGCACCCAGCCACTGCATAATGGGTCCAATCCGATCCTATTGGATTGGTATCGGGTCCAATACTGACATCATTCACTCATCGAACATCAGACAGACAGGGCTGAACCTCTTACTGATCCAGATTCCAGTCTGTAGTTTGCTCTGAACTATGAACCAGCCATAACATAACATATCGCAACATGATACATGTCATCAAACCTTATTCCATTCCATATTTTGCCATGAACCAGCAGCAACATCAGTCTGAGTGTGCGTATAACATTAGCTGTTGGTTTGACTAAAATATCATTTGTTTGGAGATATTTTAGTCCAGAAATGGAGAAAAGCAAGACAGCTACTTGAAAGGTGTGTAAAGCCTGCATGCTGAGGGGTGGATGTACAGTTGAGTCGTACAGTACAACCAATTGAATCAAGCACCTGCAGAGGTTTTATGTGAAAGAGTTCATGCTAGCTATCGGACAGGAAGACACCACCAGGTAACAGACTCTCGCTGATGCTTTCCAGAAACACAACAAACTTCCAGCATAGTTGGTTTTTACTGACTTGATTGCATTTTGGTAGTGAAGATGTTTATTTTTTATGCAGTTTTGCTCTTTATTTTAAAGATTTAATTTTAAAGCCATACACAATTGTTGCTGCTATGAATTGTTCTATTACTTGACCTATTTAGATGATACAGCCAAGATTACTGTTGTGTTTAACATACTAATTTATGGTTAATTAATATTTAATATTTGATATTTAAGATGTTTATTTCAGTTTTGCATTTCAAATATTTTTGTTGAATGAAAATGTTACAAATATGTAGCAGCAACAGCTGTATGTGAAATGTAAAGTAAATAAATTCCTTTGGAATGCAGTTAATTCATTTGTGTATATTTTTTGCTATTTTAATAAGAAGTGCTATGTGGTCTATTTCAACGTCATGATGTAACCTTAAACACAATACCAACAATAATAATGATAATAAAAAGTAAAGGTTTTTGTATTGGAATCTGTGTCGGTATTGGCAGTTGTGTATCAGAACCAGATCAGAACTGCAAAAATGTGGATCAGCCCGTTGCTACTTCAGAACTATGTATGTACTTCAGAAATGAATGTATGCAGTCAATCCAAAAATAATCTTACAACAGTGGATGTCAACCACTAATTAATAAAATAATATTAATATGAATAATATGATTGCTGCAGTTTTACCTGAGCTGCAGCCCCTGCAAAAATACAAATGGAGAAGAGGCTATGGCAGTCACTGCTGACAGCTTATTTATTCATAGATTTTAAAAACAAAGATGAAATCAGCCATGACATAAGAAAATTGTCACTTGGAGTTGCAATTGTACCAAATGTACATTTTACGTAGCCTAATTGGAGGCTATGAATATGTTTTTATACACACACACACACACACACACACACACACACACACACACACACACACACATATATACATACACACATTATTGTGTGAGAGACAGAGAGAGAGCGTGAGTAGCACTTACGCTTGTAGATTCAAAAAAAAAAAAAAAGGCTGGTGACTACTGTTTCATAATGTCCACGTATGTGTGTGGATGTAGTGCATCAAGGTCTGTAACACAGGCTGCTGAATCATATCAATCCATTTCATTTGCCATTAACGTACATTTACCCAAATTTCCCCCCTGAATATCCCTCTTCTTTCTCTTTCCCCTTATGAATATCTTTGCTTCCCAATCACATTGAAACATTTTTGCCAAACAAAAGGTATGCAAATCACATTAATCACTATAGCAGGCACAGGTAACAAAGCATGCTCCTCACAAGATATACATTAATTTTAAAAAACAACAACCAGATATTAGACTCCATCCAGAAAATCTTTAGTTCGCTTTTTTCTTATCATTGTTTCAGATTTTATTTTTTCATCTTCATCAATTACTTGTCTTTTGTCAGATCGTATGATCAGTAAAAACAAAAACACAAAAACTTTCAGTAGTAAAATAAAAGTGGTCAACAAGAAAACATAGTATGTGTGAGTGTTCGTATGTGTGTGTGTGTATGTGTTTGCATCTGGCTGTGCAAGAAAAAAAATATATCTGAGGGCTGGTCAGAGGTCTATTATGGTGAACAAACCCTGGAGTCTTATATGTAACTAGCCTGAGAAAGACATCACCACTCAGCCCAGCTCACTTCCTGTCTTCCTGCCCAACCACTCAACACTGATGACAACACATCGATTTTCCTTCAGCAAGCTGCCAACATGGTGGAATCCATTACAGCTAGCAGCATTCATCCTTCTTGACTGACGGAACTGACAACTGAGTGTACACCCACACAATCACACACAAACACCCACCACCATACCAACAGGTACCCTCCATACTGGTAATCCTATCATCACACCATCAATTCAAGCCATCTCCTGTAGCAAAAATAAAACAAAATGCTAACTACTGCCAATAGTCATGGTGTCTATGTGCCGACTTTTAGATAAGATCAGACCTAGAGCAGCATTTGAAAACATATTGTGCAAAGTACAGCATTATGAAAAGCTGGGCACTTCGCAGGATGTGAGCTTTGCCTTAAAAGGTTAGTTCTGCAAATATATACACACACACACACACACACACACACACACACACACACACACACACACACACACACACACACACACAAACACAGCCTGGCCAAAAAAAAGGTCACACACACTAATATTTCGTTGGACCGCCTTTAGCTTTGATTACGGCACGTATTTGCTGTGGCATAGTTTCCACAAGCTTCTGCAATGTCACAACATTTATTTCTGTCCAGAGCATTAATTTTCCCCCCAAGATCTTGTATTGATGATGGGAGATTTGGACCACTGCACAAAGTCTTTTCCAGAACATCCCAAAGATTCTCAATGGGGTTCACGTCTGGACTCTGTGGTGGCCAATCCATGTGTGAAAATGATGTCTCCTGCTCCCTGAACAACTCTTTCACAATTTGAGCCCGATGAATCCTGGCATTGTCATCTTGGAATATGCCCGTGGCAACAGGGAAGAAAAAAATGCATTGATTGAATAACCTGGTCGCTCAATATATTCAGGTAGTCACCTGATCTCATTCTTTGGGCATACAACATTGCTGAACCTAGACCTGACCAACCACCTTACTGACAAGTGGTTTTCTTAAGGCTACACAGCTGTTTAGTCCCAATCCCTTGAGTTCCCTTCACATTGTGCGTGTGGAAATGCTCTTACTTTCACTATTAAACATATCCCTGAGTTCTACTGTTGTTTTTCTACGATTTGATTTCACCACACGTTTAAGTGATCGCCAATCACGATCATTCAAGATTTTTTTACGACCACATTCCTTCCTCGAAGATGTTTCCCCACTGTCCTTCCACTTTTTAATAATGTGTTGGACAGTTCTTAACCAGATTTTAGTAGTTTCAGCAACTACTTTTTTATTTTCTTTTTTTTTTTACTTTCCTCTGCTTGATGCACGCCAATAATTTGACCCTTCTGAAACAGATTAACAACTTTTCCACGACCACAGGATGTGTCTTTCGACATGGTTCTTTAACAAATGAGAAGCTACTCACTGCATCAGTTAGAGTTAAATAACTTGTTGCCAGCTGAAACAATCACCCATTCAGTACTTATCCAATGGGAGGCTCTTAGCTATTTGCTTAGTTAAATCCAGGTGGTGACCTTTTTTTAGCCAGGCAGTGTATATTTAAACTATTTTCAACTTTCCCAAAGGTAGTCAATCAACCAAGAAATAACTAATGTTGGCTTTTTAGTTTTGCACCAGTACAATGAAGCTAATTTATCTACCCAATATTGGAATTCAATATTCATACACTCACTTCAAACTACATCTCTCTCGCTCTCTCCCTCTCTCTCTCTCACACACACACACACACACACACACACACACACACACACACACACACTCTTGTGTTAAATATATTGCTGTTGAGATGGCCAGAGGAGAACTAAAATGCAGCAAAGCATTACAGACGTCCAGTAAATGGAAGGCACCAAGTCCAGGCACCAAGTCTAAGAATTCTGATAAATAATTACCACCAGTATCACTACTGTGGTTTTAACACCAAGATGCAATGTGCCTCGTCATCAATACCAATTACACACAGAGCAAAGACAGTTCAGTTTGCAAAGAGGCACCTTCTCCTACACCTATCTCTCATCATATTCTGTAAAAGAGTATTTTAGGAAATATGGGATGGAGGAAAATTTAATCACCCAGTTTAACTTGCAATCTAATACACACAATTTAAACGGTATTAAATTGCATTTAAAATATATAGATAAATTAAATACAAACTTGCAAACAGCACATATATGTTCTCCAGAACAAGCTAATGCTACTCAATCAGAACCAATGGCATAGGCATACTCTGCACTGGAGACAGACTGAGATCATCGTCGTGGGAGGGGGGAAATATCACATTGGTCCACTCACCACTTCTGTTAACATTCTCCAGATTGCTAGAGGTGATAATATATAACATAATGAAGCAGAATTTATTTCATACTCATCTCCTTCCCTCAAAAGCACAGAGTAACAATCAGAAAGAGATTACTAGTACAGATCTATTAAAGCCCATTTTCCCCCTTTGGCTGAGCTGCCCCTATAGAGGAAAAAAAAAAGTTTTATCTTTGCTGTTGTGGCTGCATAAATACAAGTAACCTATAATTGATAAAGTTAGATCATTAAACTGCCATATAATTCAATTTTTTATTACTTTTTAATAGAAAGCCTCCATGAGAGACAGAGATGGGATGGTACAGAGCTATGGGAAAAAAAATTATTAAGAAAAAAACAGTGAGACAGAGCAGTTCCCTATGCCTGTCATGTGATACTGTAGCATCCAAATTTGGTTTTGTTGGTGTGTAAAGGCTCCGGGTGATTCTTTTGAAGTTGTGGAAATGATTAACACGTTGCCCTTTTTTACAGCAACAGCCTCTCATGCCTGTGTACTTCCTTGTTAGTACACAAACAAATCCATCTGTATTCTACACTGCAAAAAAAATGCTCCATTAGAAACAAGCCAAAATACATAAAAACTGAATGAATATTATTAGGATAAAGTAAGAAAAAACTGCCAATGCTCTAAGAATTACGAAGATTTCTCTTCAATTGCATAAATATCTAGCGTCTTACAAACCTGAGCTGATCCTAAAACATGAGCAAATTCTTTCAAATTATGTAAATATAGTATTTACATGCTTGAAATGAAACTAATAAAATGCACTTAATTTGTTTTTTTAAAAAAAGTCTTTTAGCTTTCAGCTTTTAGATTTTCTCAGCTTTTATTAAATTCCAACCAGCTCCTTGGCCTGCACATCACCTTAGCTGCCAACCTGCTCTTCGCCAGGTTGGCTTTTCCTATTTTCTTTTTTTTTTTTTTTCTCCCTGTTTTCTTTTGCTGAAACAGGAACTTTTGATTTTCTTCAGATTAATTTTGACTTATTTATTTTTTGTAGTTAAATGAATCAGTATGGCAGCGCATGCAAAAATCAAAAACTGTGTGACTGCATCAAAAACAAATAATTCCACTAAATTCCAGTTGATTCTACCTGCAACAAAAGATAAGGCAAATAAATGCTTCACCTGTGGGGAATATGTATTCTAGAACCAATTATGTTAAATTATTTATAGTAATATAGTAACAAAACCAAAAATGACCCTAGTAAAAAACATCCATTTTAATATCCATTTCCCTAAATCAATAATCACAATCAGAATGAAAAACTGTCAAATCAATATCCAAAATTTTGACCATATCAGATATATTAAAACAGAACCTCCAAATATGTACATACACACAAACACCTCCTTTAAATTCAGCTATATGCAAATGATATGATTAGCTATTAGGTTAGTTACTGACTTTTTATAACGAGACTTATGCAGTTTGTTAGTTGTGGTTAATGTCTATTATCATTTAACGAACAGCAGGACGCAACTTTAAAACAAAGTATGCGACAACCGTAAAGCCAAGCCCAGCCCAGCATTCTCAACTCCCATCACTCTAATAACTAACATATTCCTTTGAATAATATGCATAAGTAAACTGCATATTAGATTAGTAGCACTGGATTACAGCGAGAGCCCTAATGCATCAGTAATGTTTTATGTGTTGGTAAACAAACACACTGCTCCTCAAATTTACGCTTAAAAAAACATGATTTATGCATTAGGTATAGAGGATAATTTAAAACTGTTCTTATTCTGTACTAGCTACATTTCGATGCAGTATGCTGTCCTTTTTTCTATTAGTTATTGGAGGTTATTTTAGTATTTTATTTGGTTAAATTAGTTTCACATCTGGTGTTTTACATGTGCTTTCTAAATAAAATTGAGTGTACTTGAGTACACTCATAGGCCACTTTATTAAGTACACCTATCTTTAATTTTATAGGTACAATTGCAGACTATAGTTGCCATCTGCCATGCTATGCATTCATCACTGGTCAGTTTTAGACTTTTTGTTTTTTTGTTTTTTCCTAGCAAAAAAGTTTTTATAATAAAAGGGGATATAGTGTGTTTTTCACAAGCAGCTAGATAATTTGTTTTGAAAAATAATCCAAGTGGGACTCACCCTGTTTACCCGGAAAGTTACTGCAAATCACACCATCTCCAAATACACATTGTAAATATGTAAACATTTTCACCACCTCCAAATGCATACTATACACATCTTAACACACTTACCATCTCCATATACACACTACAGAATGTTTATGCATGCAAAACCTTGCTCTTAAGCACATTTACAGTAGCTTTTATCCTTAAGGCCTATTCTAAATTTATAAATGCCCACAGTTCACAGAAACAGAAAGATGAGACATGCAAAACAGCACTATGCTACATGAATATTGGTAATACTTAATATAAATCTCTTTATAAAAGATTCATATCATGTACGCGTATATATCTTGCTCATAAATACTTATGACATGTTGAGAATCCCACATGCAGCAGGACATGTGGTACAGTAGCAGTTCCTTTTGGAGTCACCTTTAGTTTAATACGTTCATACGACATATAAACCTACCACCCCCACCCCCAACTACTCATGGCCGTGATGACCTAGAGTAGGCTACATATGAAATGTATAGTAGGCTATGTACGAAACGTGTATGAAAATACGATACTAATCATGTCCCATATTGATTTAATGGCATTTTATTTTTCAATATGGGAAGATACCACATTATAAGGGATGGATGGTAACTCATTTTGACTTGTGAAGTCTCTAATATGAATCTTTTGCTGCCTCAGAAATTGTGCCTGAGGGTATAATAGCTGGTGGCATGGTCAGATCCTCCATTCTGTTGCTTCTCTTCCTGATATTACATTGCCATCAAAGAGAAGGTGAGTCTTGTGAGTGCCTGTGTGTGCTAGTATACATACACTTCACTCTGCTTTTCAACATTCTAGGCTTTAGAGAACGTCTGACCCTTCTACACTGAAATGTGTGTTTATAACAGAAAAAAAAACTGCCTGCCCTGTAATTTCACAAACTCTCATATTGGCAAATCTCTCAATTTTGTGAATTCTGCCAAGTTATAAACACCCAACCGATCCCCGATTCCCCCGATTCTCCACCCCCCGTCACATTATATCTCTTTGCTTGCCTTTACCCATCCTAATGCACTCTGATCTCACATTTAACTGGAGAGGTAATGGCCCACCTCCAGAGATAACAATGCCACACATATAAGCACATATTCTACTCAGGCTAAATGAAGGAGAAAATGGCTATAAATACTGTCATAATTTAGGAGAACAAGTGCACAGAACCAGGAGAAAGAGTGAGGCATAGCTTCAGACTGGAACAGTAATCTACCAGTGGAATCTTTTATTTACTAACCCACTGAGGTGTCTCTTATTTATTTATATATAATTTTTAAACACTTTTTTTTATTATATATTCTTTACACTTACAGTATATTTATATTTTTATATTTTCATTACAAAATGACCAACTTTTTGATTGATTTTTTTTTATCATTCAGACTCATTCAACTAAAATATGGTTCTTTACAATTTTTCAATATCAATAATATCAATGCTCTGAATACCTTCTTGGCATAGGGCCATTTTCAGCTGGCTGTTCTTGTAGGGTACTTCAGTTTGTGTATGTGTATGTGTGTGTGTATGTGTGTCCGCGTGTGTGTGTGTGTGTGTGTGTGTGTGTGTGTGTTTGTGTGACTGCTTTAGTCTAAAATATATTAGTTTTTAACTCTGTTTTATGTTGTAGCAAAATGACACAATATAATCAAGTTTAAACAGAATTAGATCACCTTGTCATGCTGTTATATTCATATCTTGGTTTAACATAAAAACTAAGAACATGTCTACCATTATAAAGGTATAACAGTTTGAAATATTTGCTCTTAGTACTGCCATTCATTTTAATTTAAGCACAATGTAACAATGTAAAGCAACTGTCTCCTTTCAAAGGCAATATCTTACATTTGTGAAAAGTAAAGATCATGAACTACAAGTAAAGAAGGGAGACAAACATTTAACATATGTTTGTCCAAATCTTTAACACTTTAGTCAAACCTGTGTTGTTTTATGGTTCTGAAACCTGGAGAAACACTGTACCTATTGTAAACAAAATCCAGGCTTTCAACAACACTTTCCTCAGGAGAATCCTTCGAATTTTCTGGCCCAAAACGATCAGTAACCAGGATTTGAGGATAAAGACATGCCAGCGGCCAGTCCATGAAGAGATTTCACAGAGACACTGGAGATGGATTGGGCACACACTGCTCAAACCGGCAACTAATATTACATGACAGGTCCTCTCCTGAAACCCCCAGGGAAAAAGAAAGAGAGGTTGGCCAAAACAAACCTGGAGGAGAGAAACAGAGGCAGATTTAAGAAAGAAGGGAAAAACCTGGAAGTAAAATGAGAGAATGGTGCTGGACTAGGAGGCCTGCAGAGATTTTGTGCATGGTCTACGCCCTATGACATGGACGACAGGCTAAAAAAAGAGGAAGAAGAGATGTTTGTCCTTTTAAGGTAATGAGAGTGGTACATGCAGTTTGTGATCTCTACTTTTCACAATTGGCACTATGGACCAACAGCCAATGAAATAGTGACATCTATTGTACACTATGAAAAATATGCTGGGAAACAGACTACTCAGCATCATTTCACCCAAAAAATAGCTGATCACCTACTACACAATGTACCATACGCTACCGTACCAGTGTGATATCACTAATGCACACTAGGCTGCAGAGATACAAATAAACCTTGGCCAACTATATCACATCATGCAGAACAGACAGCAATACTAAACATAAAATTCAGTCAGTACAGTTTACAAATATAGCCATTATCTCCTGGTCTAAGGAAGGCTGCTCAGGTGACGGTGGACTACTACCCAATAGAGCTGGAACTGACTTTACACCCAACCCTAAATTAAAAATTCTAATCCTAAAACTATAGAAATCGGGCCCCAACCTTAAATTTTATAACTAAAGTAAGGGTAACCTTAGAGAACTAGCCTTCACTGTATAACCCTAAAACCTTAACTCTTATTGGACTCTTATCTGTAGCTGAGCAGACGTTGTAACAGCTACACAAGAGAGGGTGAGTTGATCTGCAGTGGACATGAGGCTGTTGGGTAGAGAGTACAGGACGTGTTGCCTTCAACACCATGGCAAGTTACACAGTTCTGAGTAGTGCCAGTCCTCAATATCTCAACCCATTCCTCAGAAACCATGAGACATTTTTGCTCTTTTGCAGCTTCCAGCACAGTTAAACCAGGGCAAACATACTGAATATTTGGTACAAACATTCTGGGAGCTAGGCTAGAGCAAAAAATATAGATCATCTTGTGAGCCCCAAGGACTTAGTTAAGAAACACTGTGCTGTCACCTACGGAAATCTACACTACTACCTGTAAGTCCACATCACTATCTTCAAATCCACATCCCTACCTCCAAATCCCTGAATCTAATCTATACCTTCTATGTAGCTTGAAGCCCCAGAAGATTCCTAACCTAACAAGTCTGAGTTTATTAATGCAAACATACATGGACTTAACAGCTTTTTATTGGATCTGAAAAGCACTCAAATGTTACACTAACTGACAGAGGATGGAATAATGTTAACAACACTGTGATTTTAAGTTATATATAAATGACAGATCATAGTCAGCTTGGCTCCATGAGTTTCAGCACAGTCTATAGCCACAAATCACTGTAAAAATTGTGAACAAGAGGCATACTATACAAAAGATCAGAGAATCACCTGTCCCAGACTCTACACTTAATATAATATAACTCAACAACTGAAACAAAACAAAATCTTCCACCTGGCCATGCCTGACACCATTTTTCAGTAGATCACTAATTTCCTGACAGACAGAAAACTGTACGTTAGGCAGGGAAAGCACAGCTCACTGATTGGACAGTGGGGACACTAATTGGACAGTAAAGTACTGGCACCTAAGACCTCCATTTTTATACCCCACAGTCTCCCTGCATGCACTAGACCAATGCAGGCACATTTGTTGCTGTATACATTATTCTTGTGCTGCATTTTATGTTTACAGTTTTAATTTAAAAAATAAATAGTAATAGTGTTCATATTTGTGAGAACTGATTTAAATCAACACAGTAAGTATTATTTTAGTGAGTATTAGTGCTTTTTGAATGCAGTGCTAAAAACCATAATCATTGAAATCTTTATGCTATTTTGGCCCTTCATAGTGAACAATAACTGCAAAAAAAATGTTTTTCAGGGATAGAGACAGCCCTGCAAAGTAAGCAAGTGAAAAGAAGAATTAAAATGGGCATACTATATTTAAGAAGCTATTTATGTAGATATAAAGCTGCATCACTGTATGAGTCATTTGTCCTTATACAAATCAAAACCAGTCAAAACCAGATTTTTTGGTCAGGGCCCTGTGGAGCTGAGGTCAAGTAGTTTTATCATAGCTTCTAAAATACTCAGTTTGGAAACCATGATGGTTTTACACTGATTAATAATGGAAGCAGTTAATACAAACAACATATTAAAATGACCTGAAACTATATTTTTCTGGGATCTCAGATGGGAATACCAACACTGACTCATCATCAACAGGATGCATCAGCAGACAATGTACAGCAGCTGAAACTTTTAAACAAACCACAGGTGGAAATGGTGCAGGTCTACTCTACCATTACAGAGTCAGTCCTAACTGACAGACTTAACCACAAGAAAGGAAACGGCAGCACATAATCTGGTCAGTCAGAATCATTAACTTCAATATGAACTCCCTGCAGGACTGCTATAACAATAGACCCAAAAAGGGAGCAGACAAGATATTTACTGGTCCAACACATCTTGCTCTCTGATTTACAGCTCCCTCTTAAGGATTGTGATACTGGATAAAAACACAAAAAATAAGATGTACAGTTTCTTCGTCCAAGCTATAAACCTTGTTCAGTAACAAACTGAAATTCTGTTAGTACTTACATTAGTCCTGTTTCTGTTTGAACACAGCAGTACACAAGCACAAATCAAATCTTAAAATACATCAGCATGTCTAATTGAAGGACGTTACTCTAAAGACTCTAAAGAAATAAATACTGAACACTTAAGAAAATAATAACTTACTGAAAACCGGCACAAAACTTGAAAGGATGCTGGGAAGTCGAGTATTTAATACTCAGTAAAACAATAAGTAAAAAAGAAATAAAAATAAACAATATGGGGTGTCCCAACCCTTTTTTAAGGGTCCCTACACTCCCCCCTCACTAAATCTTAGCGTGTCCCCATGCTGGACTCACCAAACTCAAAAACAAACATTTGCATTTCACACAAGGATTACATCATCCTGAGCTAAATTCACAACAACTGGACAATGCAATAACCTGAACAAGTCAAACATAAAGCTTGGGAATTACACCACCATGCATGATGACTATTAAAATATAAGGGAAAACAAGTCTTGTCTCCTGAAGGTACTCCAACACCACACATGTTCGTTATTATCACTGGCTCCCTTCTAGGCTTACTCAAACCATCATAGGTTAGATGCTCAGCAAGCCTTTTACGCCTCTCAGACCTTCTGAGACTTTCAGTTTCCCCGGCACCCTCCCTATTTAGGTGACTATCTACCTTATGGTCCCCCTGATTCTAATCTGTTTCCCTTTCAGAAGAGTAATGTTTTGGGTAAAGTAATCCATGTTTTGGGTAAAGCTTTCATATAGTAGGGAGTCATCTACCTTCTCAACAGGTAAGTGGTTAAACTCTAATATAGGTTCCTCCTGACCCTCTTCATCTTTCTGAGAACTCTTGCCAAGGTCCTCAGCATAACACCCATATTCAGTGTCACTATCTGATATACACTGGGCCACATGCAACGATTCATACGTGAATCATATTCCTTTGGGTCAGCGGCTGCTTTCTTTTCCTTAGCATTTCTCTGCCGAAGAGCCCTTGCTGAATTGCTGGCTCAGAGTCAACTTCGGGATTTCACCTTAAACTTCCTGTCCAAAGAGCAAGAGATGATTACGGTGTATTACTTTCACAGGCCCCATCCCAACTATGGGTTTTAAGGTGATATACAGGAAGGTCAGATAATTTCCTCTCCACTACATAAGGAGTTGATCCCCGCCGGTCAGCAAGTTTCTGCTTCCCTTTAAGACCAAGATTTCAAATGAGAACTCGGTTCCCTGGGCTCAGACAGCGATACCGCACTTTTTGATCATTTCGCTCCTTGTTGCTTTGGTTCATTTTGGCAGGTGCAGTCTGTGCCAGGTGATAGGCCCCTTCTAATTCCCGTTTTATCCTTGACACGTATTTTATATATGACACAGGCAATGCACCATCAGTACAGACACCAAAACAAACATCAAAGGATAGTCTTGCTTCTCACTCAAATAAAAGATCATACAAGGAGTAGCCAGTAGTCTCATTGGGTGTGCAATTATAAGCATGTAGCAAGCAAGCTATGTGTTTTCTCCATTTAGAATTTTGCTGAACATTCAGCATATTCAGCAGGGTACAATTAAACTTTTCTGGCTGGGGATCACCCTGTGGATGATATGGTGGTGTTCTGGACTTCTTCACACCCAACATGGTCAACATGTCATGAATTAATTTACTCCCAAAATTCCTTCTCTGATCTGAATTAATTCCAGACAGCAGACCATAATGAATGAAATATTTCTCCCACAGGGTTCTGGCTACTGTCACTGCTTTCTGATCCTTAGTGGGAAACCTTGTAAAGTGATCTGTTACCACCAAGACATTGCACATATTGCAGGAATCTGGCTCAATGGTAAGAAAATCTATACAAACAAGATCCATGGGTCCAGAACCACTTAGATGGGATAAAGGAAGTGCTCATTAAGGTAAGGTACTCCTCTTTATGCAGCGATCACAGGTCTGACAATAGGTCTCTACCTCATGCTTCATATAGGGCCAGAAAAATCTGTCTCGTACTAGGGCATAGGTTTTGTCAAAACCCAGCTGTCCACTGTCATCCTGCAAGGATTTTAATACAACACCTCAAAACTGCTTGGGAAGCACTATTTGTTGTCTTGTTCACTCTTCAGGGAGCTTAACGGTTCGGTACAATAGTCCTTGAGGGTTAAGAGTTTTTTGGGGTCCCTACATATGCATATCACAGAATGTAAAATATGGATGATATAAAGATGCTTGTGAAAGTTCTATTAGTTGTTTTTGGTTCAGAAGAACTACATCACTAGACTGTAGCTCAAATGAACCAAAGGGCACATCTCAAAAACAAAGGCCAAAACCCTATGCTAAACTTTGTATTTGATTTAGAATTTTGTAGGTCTGTATAGATTTAACAATAATGGATTGCTAGCATTAAGGTTTTGGCTTTAGGTATTAACATTTATTAGGCTACACTACAGTTTAAACTGCTTTTTCATTCCTCCCACTTTTCATGTCTTTACTGAGGTTGCACAGATAAGCTAATATGTAGGCACGCAATGATCCTGATGGACAGTTATAATGAAGCAGACAGGCAATCATAGTTTTGTATTGAGTGGTTGGTCGAGCATTAGGTATGCATTAGTATAAAGCTAACAAGTATACAGCTAACAAGTAAACTAAGTATTTGGGTTAATAGTTACACTGCTTCAGAAGGTATGGGTACAAGGGTAGTAGCCTTGTAACACAGCACAGTGTAGTATAATATATATAATAATATAGAAGACCCCATGCTGGGTGACTGCCTATATAGACAGAATGTACAGGGATAATTTTTGATAAAGCTTTGATAAAGTGGCACAGCTGTGCCACTGCTTCATAAATGAAAAACTGCTACATGCTTCAACACTGTTACTCCCATTTCTGCTACACATTATTTAATACTCAGACAACTAGGAGAATAAAAATAGCAGTTGCAGCATTTAAAAATGTTTAACCTATAAGCAATCTGAGCTTTTATTTACATAGTAATGCAATTCTACAGTCCCAAGTTTAAGGCTTGTTTCTTCTCTAAAAGCCCTGATTCAGTCATTTACCATAAGGTTTGTTTATCTCAGTTTGATTAAAAGACAATGTTTTGGTTATAAAACTTCTTCTGAGGCCACTTAAGAGGCAGGGCAATTCCCATGAATTGTGTAAGATGTCTGATATCACCATCTGGGCAAAAAAACCTTTATTAATACTCTTCATTAAATTTAATTATATAGCTCTTTTTACAAAAGCTGTTGTCACAAAGCAACTTTACATGTGTCCAAGTCCAAGTTTGAAATATTCAACCCAATCACATCTTTTGTCCATTAAACACACCTCCGATAGAATTGAACCAAATAGCAAACATGTTAATAAATCTGTAACTTGTTCTGCTAGCTAGAACAATATTTTACTTGTGTTATCAATACTTTACATTTTTTTAATGCAGGCATTGAAGGAAAATTGAGCAGATTTTATCCATAAATCTGAATGGTAGTTACCTTACTTATTGTTTACCAACATTTTGATTTTCCCTTACATTACAGTTTGATTTTGTACACATTAACTAAAAATAAATCACACTACTCACTTTTTTAGTCTATTTAGGCAAACGAAAGAAACCCTCATACAAACTCGGACACTTTTTCCAGTTTAATTTAGTCAGCAAATTCAGATACACATTACATCCATAAATCTAAAGGGGTATATGAGCAGGTCCACAACCCTCACACTCTGTGCTGTGATATTAAACCACTTCTTCACTGCATTTAGGATACCAATGCATAATTTATTACCCAGAGACAGGAGAACCAGTTCCTGCTCTTGAGGGACAGAAAGATTTGGGTATCTGAGGGAGAAACTGCTGAATGCAGGGCCTTTATACAGCATGATAGAGCGTAAACACAACAGTCTCATTAAGTGGCTGATCTCCACTGTGAACACTGAGAGCTGAGGGAAATACAAGAAATTAACATTTCTCAGTCCAACCCCATTAAATATAATCTTACAATATTTGCTTATGGGCAACTTTGGGCAAAAACAGTTCATCTTTTGTTTTTCAGCAATATTAGCATCATATGATTTAACAAGACTAATTTAGAAGAGGTAAATGTTGTATTCCTTTGAAAATTATTGCATCTAAAATTGTGTTGGCAAAAACAGCTGTTCAACCGTCTTACTGTGGTCATAAGCAACAAAGAACATATCAAAACACTTGTAAAGGAGAGGCAATTAGCTACATGAGATCAGAACAAAAAACTGTAACATTATACTAACATCAGATGAGCAATAATTTCAAATTCTATAAGATTAATATCTGTCCTTAGGTGAACAAAATAGGAGAGAACTTGCAGCATGATGACTATATTGCCATCAGGAATCAGAATATAAGGCATAACAGAGGTTCACAATCTTGGAGGCCCTTAGCCTGTACACCTATTTACAGTGTTCTAGCTCGCAAAATGTCATATCTTAAGAATGAACTACACAGCCCCCAGTTACAAAGCTGAGATCTATATAGACCTGCAACAGAATGGATATATGGTCAAAGCCATTCAGGATTCCGCCATTCAAGCCATTCAGGATTCAGCCATTAAGGGCCTTGACTGAGAGTCTTTTCTACAGCCATTTGCAGCAGATGAATTCGCTCAGTCATGGGCATTCAACACCTTGAAGGCCAGAGTGAAGTCAAGTCAAATTTATATATCTATAGCCTTTTCACAACAGCTGTTGTCACAAAGCAGCTTTACACTGTCCAGGTCAAATCCCCCAGTGAGCAAGCCAAGGGTGACAGTAGCAAAGAAAAACTCCCTAGAGCATGAGGAAGAAACCTTGAGAGGAACCAAGCCTCAAAGGGGGGCCCATCCTCCTCTGTCTGGAGTCAAACACACTACTCATCACTTAATTCTGTGTGCGTGCCTGTGTGTGTGTGTGTGTGTGTGTGTGTGTGTGTGTGTGTGTGTGTGTGTGTGTGTGTGTGTGTGTGTGTGTGTGTGAGTGAGTGAGTGAGTGAGTGAGTGAGTGAGTGAGTGAGTGAAAGCTCTCGTGAGCTGCAAGATGAATTAAGTGCAATCAAACTTATGGGTTGCCAACCCATAAGTGTTTTCAGCATGAAGGGTTTTAGCATCTCTGAGGTTGACCCTAAATCCCATAATTAAAATAATCTGGCATGACTACAAGTCCAGAGACAAGAAAGAATTCAGGACTCACCCACAGATATGACACTTGTACTCCCTCATCCCGAGATGTCTCTTAACATGGTTACGAGCATCACCAAGCTGTGCTGTAGCAAAGTTGCAAATTTTGCACCTGAAAGGCTTTGACCCTTTAGGGAAAAAAACAAAACAATGAACAGCAGATTAGCTTTAACTTATTTACCAGAGAAAACATGGGGTTAACTTTTGGTGACATTTTAAGAAACAACCACTTAAGGTGAATAAAAATAATTTCTTTTTCTTGTTAGAGCCTAATTGATGTATAATATCGGCCAATATTATTGGTATATAGTTTTAGTGATTTAACCATATCAGCACCAACAATGTCTATTATAATATTTCATATTCAGAAATGTGATGCCATTTTAAATATGATACTACCGTACCATTATCCGCTTTGAACAATATGCCCCATATGCTCATATATGCTCCAGCTATAGTCTACACGCAGGTCATTTCTAAACATACAGTACTGTCTAAGGCTAATTGGCAATAATAACAACTCACCTCATGAATACAGGCTCTTTCCTGACCATCACATAGAAATATAGAAGCAATATGCCTCATAAGGGCATAAGGGTTTTACCTATTTTAGGATATAATGCCTTGTTTTGTATTAGGTCTATTTTTTAAGACAGAGAGTTTCAGCTGTTTGAGTTTAAAAATGTGACAATACACATCTAATTCAACCAATATAAAATTCAATTTTTAATATTTCACATTTCCACGTTTATTGATGGAATTCAACACTTGGCCTTTGCCTTTCAATAAAAGTGTATTTTGAGTCAATGGGTCTTTGTTCTTTTCTAAATTAAATAATGGAAAATGTATTGAAATGATTGTCCGTGGTAATTAGCCTTACTCTACAGAAGCAGGAGACAGGCACTGCTGTGGACAACACTAGAAAATTCCCTAAAATGGCTTAAGTAATCTTTTCTTGGAAATTTGACACTCTATTGTCTTGGATGAGACATAGCAAATTCATCTTATTTTAAAACAAAGGGATCTGTGTCACTCTACTACATAAACCTTTTCTTCAGTCGATTTACTCCAATTGTAAATATCACTTTCGATTTAGAACATCCAAGGCCGGCTGATTTTAGGAAATTGTTATAAAATGCTTCTCATTTCCCTAACCAACCAGCAACATAAACTCTATCTTGATGAAAATTATCACAGCACAAAATTTGTACACCCCCTTTTTTTTCTTTTTCTTTTTGAAAAATATTATTCAGTAATTATAAAAAACAAAACATTTCTTATTGACCAAAACAATGCGTCATTGTTTTGAGAAAAAAGTTATAAAGCTTTATATAAACATTAACAGATTTATTTAACATCTGAAAGATAATTGGCTTTTATATTCTGTCTATATGTGGCTTTTTTAGGATACCGGCAACAGTCAGTGAACTCAAAGAGAATGTCAATATCCCAAAAACAACCCCAATTAAGGACACAGACAACTGTGTGAAGTAAGCACAATTTACAGTCAGCAGGTATAGTTATGATTGCCACTAGCCTTACATTTCCTCAAAAATGGTTTATATGCTTAATTTAGGCATTTTTCCCTGATGTCTAATAAAATAAAATGGGTATATATGGTTTATTTTTTACATGTATCTTACATAGCTCATGAAAGACCAGTTTTTAAATGGGTGACTACTAAAAAAACTATCCTGCCTGCCATAGGCCCATTACTTCTTTTGTGATAATTATCACCTCAAGATAATTGCTTTCAGATGATTATCTCAAAAGAAAATTCCTCAAATAGATTTCTATAGACTTGGGGGGTGGTTCCTTACACTCACTCTAGATGGCAGTATTATGCCATTTAGTCTTTTGCTCTTCAATGCTTGTTTAAAAAGTGTAAAATGAGAACGTCTGCTGGTGAGCACTGAAATTAAGTCTTGAGACCAACTTGAGACCAAGTTGACAATACAATCTTGTACAGTGATCAATTTCAATTTCAATTAGAATAGACCTGACCACAAAAAAACACAACTTCCAGCATCTTTGTTAAATGAACTACAAAAATAATGTGGAAAATACTGAAAGGAATACTGCCTGAATGGTGTATTGCTGCCACCTTCAGGAGAGAAACAAGACAGTTATACATTACACAAATCACTTTTTAAAGCTAAATCAAATAAAATTGGTCTCATCTCCAATGAATTGTATTCAATGGCTAAACACATATTACAAACACTCTATACATGTGCCTCAGCTGGCAGAAACAAATGCTCTTCATAATTACTTTGCCAAGAATCTTTTCAGAAAAAGTATTCTATAACAGTGAAGTTTTAGTTGCTTTTCTTGCCTTTACAATTTAGTGAACAATTGAATTTATCCACTGTCAGGATTACTTCCCAAACATGTTCACACCTCATGTTGCTGATGGCTGAAAGAGATAACTAGCAAAAATACCAATACCAAATACCACTAGTAAGCTTGCAAGAACCACAATGCGAACATATTGATCATTGCAACTAAAAATGGGGGTTTGTGTTTTTATTGTCTTTCATTAAAAATGTTTAGAAGAAATTAACATTAACAAATCAATTAGTGCACACAGCAAGATAAATTTAGCTGCTCAAATCACTGGTTGGTAAAAAACCTAAACTGCTTATACTGATACAAAAACTGTTTAATACATCTAGGAAAAATCCATTTCACATCTAACATCTATCAGATATGATTTTGAGTGAACCACCCATGTCAAAAGAAAATAAATATTTAAAATACCATCATGGCCTTCCTATAGTTTCCATCTACAGGTGTGAAACTTATTGTAGACATTTATCCTGGCCTCTGGCAGGCAAGATACTTTTTACATTAAAAGAACTTTATATATATATATATATATATATCAATGAGAGAGAGAGAGAGCGAGAGAGAGAGAGGCTAGTACTTCATAGTAGCCTATTCATAATACAAACTTTCCAATATGCTGATATGTATTTTTGGTTTGTTTTACTATTTCAGAGGGAAAGACAAACAGGTTTTTTTAATATTTTATACCTTGTTTCTCTGAACAATATCAGTAGAAATTTACATGCTTTGTAGTGACAAGCATTTTTGAAAATGTACTGTTTTGAATTAGAATTTAATATCAGCCTTATATCAGTAATCAGCTATACTACTCTCTAAAATCATTACCATCATCAGACCTTCAAAAACCTCTATCAGTCAACCACTAATGTTAAACAAACATCTTAATGGCACACATGTGGTGAGCATAGCCTCTATACTATTCACACAGTGAGCTCAAGACACACAAATAATTGTATAGCCAGGGAACATCCCCCCACCCAAAAACAACTGCAGGTAACAGTTAAGCATCCGTGGACAAGAGAATACAGAGGGGGCATCTATGAATGGCACCTCAATTTGTTGATCCTGCATTAAATTTAAAGTAATGAATACCCATCTTCAGGAATGAGAAATAAAGCACTCTGTTTTTTTTTTTAAATCGGCACATTTACTATTCACAAATCTGATCTACATAGATCCATTTACAATGTAAAGTATGTCTGAGTGAATTGAGAATAATCAGATAACAGCAAGAACACATTTACCCACCCTGACCTGAGTGCCCACATGTGAAGTGTGTTGACACTGCCTACTTTGACCATTTTAAATTATTACTCAACTCTCTCTTAGGAGGAGCTTTAATCTATTTATGAAAACTCATTGACTATAATTAGGATACAACTGAGTCCTTGTATTGGGCACATCAGTTTGTAGTCAATCAAGGCTTTGGCCAGGCATTTCTCACGGAACATCCAATCTGTAACCCAGCAGTCTCTGACCAACAAACTCAGCCCACTCACCAACAACACAGAGTAGCAAATTGATCTTGGTCTAGCACTGATCCTCAAGAAATCAATGCATTTTTAATAGTTAGTATTTCAACTTCAATAATAGTATTTTCACGTTTAAAAGAATAAGGAATATTTTTTTTTCCTTTAAAAACACAAACCTTCTACAGTGGTTTTTTTATAAGCTCAGGTCAAAATATGTGAATCTGAATTTACATATAGCTACTATATAGGTGCTGAATCTCCCTGAACTTATTTTTTTTCAAAAATTCATTCAGCAATTAAAACTTCACAATTTGTTTGTTCACAGTGAAAAGATGATATAGAGGCTTAAGTACCTGTGTGTGTGCGCACATGAGCCAAGAATGCCATGGAATTACTGCTCTTGCAGACTTTGCCACAGTATTTGCAGACACTGCCTTGGTTTTCCTCACGTTCCCGGTTGATTTGCTCTGTATCCTCCAGCACATACTTATTGACCTCACGTAGCAGTTCCTCATGTTTCTCTTTAATATGCATGAAGAGCTCCTGCTCTGTTTGACAGGGCTCATTGCAGCGTACACATTTGAAGCTGGCGCCACCCTCTGGCAGTTCTTCGATACTGCCCTGCTCATTACGTATGTGTGCTGCACTGCCTAAGTGCTGTTGCAGGTTGCTCTCTGTATAGAATGACTTCCCACAGAGTAGGCAGTGGAAGTGCTTCTCCTTTGATGGGTGTTTCATAGAGATGTGGACATTCAGTCCACTGAGACCATCTGCCAAAAAGCCACAGTCCTCACAACGAATGCGGGGATTAGGAACAACACCCTTTACTGCTACTTCCCGTCTTCGGAGTCCCTGATGCCTTAATGCAGTGGTAGTTGGTTCTCCCACAACTGCCTCTTGCTGACCCTCTGTCAGTACTTTTAGGTGAAAGATACATGAATCAAATGGAGCAGCTCTCAACAACAGTTTCTCACTAGATGCATCTCTTGTTTCAGACAAGTCATCATCTATATAGTTATCCTCTGTATCTTCATCCACTGCATTACTGTCAGTGGTGCTTGACTGCACTGAGGCAGGCACATTTGAATCAGTTTGGTCTGGAGATGAGTCTTTGGTCTCAGCTCTGAGTGAGGTACCACTTGGCTTCACCACCATGATACTGTGTGATAGCTCATCTTCACTACCTTCAATTCCTGCTACTGCTTTTGCTGTGCATCCTATAACTCTAGTTGAAGAAATACCACCAAGTGGGTCAGAGCAGAGAAGGCCACCATCTGCCCCAGTGGGCTGGTGTGCATCTTCCGAGACCCTTTCAATGGGATTACTTGGGTCTAACTGCATTCGCTGGTTCAGCTCAGTCAAGTCTTTCTCCAAGCTTCCATCCCCTTTCTCCAAATAGGTCTCACGCTTCTGTTTATGTTTCTCTGTGGCCGCATGTCGGGACATCTCCCTGCGTGTTACTGCATAATAGGTGCATGCCAGACAAACAAATTCAAAGTCTTGTGTGTGTTTGCGACGCACATGAAGAGCAAGAGAGGGCGTTGAGTGAGCGACAAAGTCACAGTGAACACAGGAGTTCTCCAAGTCATCCTTACTTTTTTTGGCTGATACATCAGTTTGTGTTTTCTCTGTCTCATTAGCGTTTTTTTCCTCTTCAGCTTTCTCTGTTCCAACAGCCCACACTGCCTCCTCCTCACTTGCATGAGCAGCTTGCTCAGCATCTAGTGACACAATGCCACTGCAACCATCACCAGAGCTCTGCATTCGCTTAAGGTGTTTCTTGGTTTCACAGTGGCGATCCATGTCCCCTTTAGTCACACAGTAATAGTTGCAGAGCTTACAAAAGAAGCTGTATAAGCGGCTGTGTCTGCGTCTGATATGCACACTGAGGTTGGTGGGATTGGATGCAATAAGTCCACAATGACTGCAGGTAGTTACATAAGACATTTTGGGTCTCCCTCGCTTTTTTTTGTGAGGCCCACTGACTTCCAGGTTCTCTTCTGGTACAGTAATCTCAGCAGCCTGAACTGCAGAAACTCTCTTGAAGCACTGTGCCCCCAGTTCCCCTGCACTAATGTCTCTTTGCTGCTTACCCTGTTCATCTTTTTGGTCATCTGAAAGAATCACAAGCACTTTTTCAACACAGTCCTCGAACAGTGGACCAATATTTTTTTCCAGGGCTGCTTGCTGGTGAGACTCTCCAGCCAGATGTGCCTGCATTCCTTCAGTTGTAGATGTGTAGTAGTGGCAGGCTTGGCAGTGAAGCCTGTGCTCAGGAGGGTGCTGCAATTTGGCATGCTGGGCCAACATGACAGAGGTGCTGGTTGTAAAACCACAGCTGCTGCACTGATGTTCTGTGGTGCCACCTGCAGCACGCATGCCGGGCAAAGCTGGTTTTGGAGCCAGGTCTGTCTCCACCTCAGAAGTTTTCTTCTCAATCATCTTCCTTTTGTGCTTATTGCTCATACAATGCTTCTCATAATCACACTTTGCAACACATGAATAGGAGCAATATTCACAAAAATAGTTCATTTCCTTTGTATGTCTTCTCTTGACATGTGTCTCCAGACTAGGTCTGTCTCGAAATTCATGTCCACAGTATGAACATGCATGCAATATCTTAGGCTTTGGACACCTTCTACTAGTTTGTTTATGGGCAAACTCATCTTGCTTGCTGAAGTCTTCAACATCCATATTTGAGGTACAAACTGATCCTACCTGGGCACTCTCAATACCTTTAACTTCTACAAGGGCCTTCTCATCATGTCTTTCATTCTTTTTGCTTCCACTTAATGAGGGATCAACCATTTCCAGTAGCATCTGGGTGGGACTGGAATTCTCCTCTACTGGCATCTCAAAATGCTTTTCTGTCATTTCAGACTCTGCCTCGTTTACAGTGCACTGATTCGTACTGTTACTTTCTATTTGATAACTGGAAAGAATTTGTGACTTTTGGACTGTATTTGCATCCTGTGGTATCAGTAAACTCATTTCTACATGTGACTCTGCTGCTGAGTATTGTGGGTGGCATGTGTCACCCTTCTCTGGAGTCCCTGGATTGTTTTCCATCTCCTTAATATCAGGTACAGTTGTTATTGCAAAGTTCTTCTTAGAAACCACTTCACTGTGTGAGCTCTTCCTCATCCAAGAGTGTTTTCTTTTTGAGTGGATTTTCAGAGCAGTTGGGGTTTTTCCCACAAAATCACAAAAACAACAAGCACGGCTGTTATTCATTTCCAGAGAACTAGTAAGATCTGTTTGTATATACTCTGAGTCATCTTGGGTTTTTTCATGTGGTTGTGAAAGAGATCTGTCCACTGGTTCAGCAGTAGCAACTTTGGCCCTTTTACATGCAGACAGACCTTTCTCAGTGCCAATGTTGGTGGGAGAGTCTTTATTCTTACACAGCCCCTCCTCCTCTTTCATCCCCTTCCCAGATCTTAATTTCCTCTTTGAATGATCCATTCTGTCAGCAGCCTGCCTTGTGGTACTTGCCCAATTTAATGTTCCATGAAAACTTGACGTTTGTTCTGCAGGATAGATGAATAAATAAATCAGTACACAAGCAATGCAAAACAGATCATGACTATTTGCATTAAAGGATTAGGACACACTGGCATGGTGTGTTTTTCTTATGTCTTCTAGTGTGCTGCCCTCTATTGTTTCATTATCAGTGCAGCAGTGCATAAAACAAATCAAGCCAAATTTGTTATGCACAAAAATGAGAAAATAAATTTTAGTTTAACGCAACCTCAATATAAAAATACAATGTGAACTTGCAGTGAATCTGCTAAGAGAAAATAGTGGTGACCAACTGCTTGTTCTCAAAACAGCCAAACATTTTTGCACATAATACACAAATCTAGAACAAGTTAAAATATAACAAGGAAGATATTTATTTACCTAACCCTGGTCCTGGAAATCTAATCTACAGCTCCAGCTAATTTAGTGGAACTAAACTCTGTAGGCCAGTAGATCTTCAAGACCAGAGTTGGACAACCCTGATCTTTTAACTTTAACTATGGTATGATTCCTGGTACCAGATGTGTTGATTCTAATTTTTCAGAAGCAGCGGTCATGTCAATTCTAACTGATTCACCTTCACATATTAATTTTCCGCATGCACAGTGATGGTGAATGTAGTCTATGTGAAGTCCAAAATGTAGCTGTTATCCAGCTCTTAGGTGTTGGTGAATGCGCAATATTATTGTGAGAAAAATTATTCATACTTTAGTGATATAACAGAAGTGACAAAATGTGTTCAAATAAGCCCTACAGGATCCATGAAAATCACTGTGTTGGCAGAAAAAATATATGCAAATTAAAATTGCTACTAAAGTTGGTTGCTGTTAAAAGAGTATAAAAGTGAATATGAAAATATGAGAGGACTGCATAACAAGCTGTGCATTTTAATCACTGGAAAATAAACTTGGGGGAAGAATCTAATAAAATTCTCAGTTCTCCATTTCCTACACTGCATTTTTGTATAAAGTATACAACAACAAAAAAAAAACCCAGTAATTCATTAACTGTACAGGAAATTTAGCATAATACTTTTTACACTATAAACTTTAGTCAGTTGCCATAAGCAATAGTCACTCGTATTTTTCTCTTTTATTGTGTGCACCAAGAATGTGCTCAGGGTGTGGGCTCTCAGAGTACATACTGATGTGAACTTGTCATTATGCGCTCACTGTAAACAGACGAAAATATGTCCATACACGAGAAAATATCCAATTGTATATGGGACACTATTTCGCCGTTTAAAGAGTACAAAACTAGCTAATTTATGTTTGTCAAATTCTAGAAATATTCTATAAGAGTATCAGTGAATGTATAGTTTGTAAACTTAGAAAAGGTTACTGTTTATATAAGTCGACACTTAGCTGCTTTTACAGGAATAGGCAAAACTGTAGATGTTTTAGGGACACTTCAAAGATATTTTGCATCCCCTCCGATTCATTTTATGCATCCGACTCCATTTACATGTTTTACCATGTACATCTGCAGCCAAGACATATAATCAGACTTTCTTACTTCTTTAGCCTTATAAGCTAGTAGGGTTGATTTACAGGAATACAATATTCCTGTGTAGCTATGTATACTAATTCTTATGTCAGAATGTCAGCTAGCTAGCCAGCCAAGTTCCCTGCAGTGAATATGTGCTGATAGGAAGGTAGCTAGTTATTCCAGTAAACACAAATAGCTAGCTAAATAGCTAGCAATTAAGTTAATGAACGATTCTTGCCATTTATCATAGGCGATAAAATGATATTGTGCAGAATGCATATTGGACTGAAACTAACATAATGCTAGCTATTTAGGTTCAGCTAGCTAACCAGTTAGACTAATTTATTTGTAACTGTCAGCAGCTCAAGTCCCACACGGGTCAAATGTCTCTACATGCAATGAGCGAGCTAGGTTAGCTAGCTGACAAGCAGCGATAATGAGGCCTAGCTGTCCTGGCGAAATTAGCTAAGCTATCTTAGCTAGATAACTCGTCAGTTTCTGACTTTATAACGCCAAATTTCACCCTGCGTTATCTTTTTACCTAGTTATATTTTTGGAACGACATCAGATTTTAAAGAACAGATACCGATACTGCCAAATAATTTATTTAAAATGTTGCACTTTTAAGTTTAGCGTACTCAGCATACATACTTCCTATTAATACAAAGAAGTGAGTGGCGCAGCAACTGTTCAATAGGAAGACCAGAAAGTATGTTATTGTCGAATAGAAACGCAAAGGGGGCAGGCCTTACAGTCCCTTAGGCCCACAAAACGACGGCAGCACAGAGGCCCAAAAAGAGTGCCATTTGCGACCTCCAACATACGTTCTATCAAGCACCAAAAAACGAAAGGACCATATTTCGAAGACGTCTCTGTCGATTCTAGAAATAGTTTACACACTCAACTAATCACTATAACCGTTGTTTTTTCTTATTTACCTCAATTATTCTCCGTATTCACACGGTCCGCGCTTTCTGCTCTTGGTCACAAGTGGCGTACCGTAGTATGTTCATGACGACACATTCTTAGCTGTAACGTATTTAGGGGCGGGTACAGTCCCTCAGGACCTCGCTCGTCACTATTTTCGACAGTGATGAACAAGTCTCACGAAACAATAGACCGTTTAAAGCGATTGTATCGGAAATTGTTTCTATGTTTCGAAACGTTTTGATGTATTATTAACTGACATTGCTTTTCGTATTAAACACTACATATTGCATAAATAATACTATGGTTCATTTTAAATCTAAAACATTGTCATGCCATGACACCTATGATAAAAATATGACAATGTTTTAAACAAGGGATCCAAAGATCTGGGTAGATTAATAATGGGTAGTATATAGGTTTTAATCTTGCTTATATTAAATTTAGTGTATTAAATTTCATGTATGCTTGGTTTGTGAAGTAGCAGGGTATAAATATTGAGGGGATTATACCATGGTGAGCCAGCTGGTCATCTTAACAGCAATTGCCTGCACACCTAAAGCTTGTCCACATATAATTTTTTACGTGACTGCAGATACAAACGGGGTTTTTTTCCCTTCGTGTGGAGCTTGTCATTTATTTAGTTAGTTTTTTAGTTATTAAATCTTTGTCAGGAGCAATGCACAATAATCAACATAAAGTAACTATGCCAGTTAGCCAACTGACTAATTTTCAACTGTTCTGGTGGCATGTTTTTATGTCTGTAGAGGGTCAAATTTTGTCTGCCGGTAAAAGCCGAATTGGCAATGTGTCGCCGATAGATGGCGGTATTTACTGTCAAGTAGTCCATGGATGGGGAATTTCTGACCTAATGCGAGGGGTTGTGGAAAAATAAATACAGTTTTTGTTGAGGATTCTGAATACATACTCCGAATCCACATTTATGTTGTCACACACTGTTCTGTTTGCCACATGCTTTACATGTTATGTTTTGAAATACTGATTGTCCAAATGTTCAGTAATAGCTCTAATGTAATATTTATCTTGAGATATTATTGAAACTGTGCTGTTTTATGGAGTTCAAACTAATTTTCAAATTATGTTGTTTTCTAAACATTGCATTGCTGGACACTGTTTACTGCACCGTTGCATGTTGCACCAAAGCAAAGGAATATTATAATGGGGCAAACATGGAGTGATGTGTGACTGCAGGTCAGGATGGTCTTTATTAAACTCCATATGAACAGGAGGAGCAAACAAAATAAAGAGAGCAAAGAAGATTCAAACATCAAACTAGTAAAAAAAAAAAAAAAGGAAACCAAGGCACAGAAACCAAGTAGCTCTCTCAAGGCATTGATAAGCAGGTAAGAAAATAGAATACACAGCACTGGAGGAACATTCCTGTGGGTTTAAATAGAAGGGTAAACAAGGAACAGGTGTGAGCCAGATGTGAGGCTTATCATGATATAGAGTTTATCTAGGAATTCCTCCCACACCTGTGAGGTGAACTGCATCTCCCAGTTTGAGTCAATGTTTTTAGGCAAGTCCAAACTGGCGGAACACATGGCAGAGGATTAGGTTGGCAATGTCATGTGTGGTGGGGAGTGAAGGGAGAGGGATAAAATGGATTATCTACAAAAAGTGGTCCACAATCGTGAGGATAATTGTGTTCCACTCAGAGGCCAGGAGATATGTCAGGAGATCAGTGGATAAGTGGGACCAGAGTTGCTGTGGTGTAGGCAAAGCACAGCATCTTACCAGCAGGGGGTGTTGTGCAGGGTTTTGCTGTATCATGTCCTTGTGCATCTCCAGCCACTAATAGTGAGCTGTCAGGACCTGCCCTGCATGCATGGACCCCAGTATCTGGACGCCATGGAGGTGTGTGCCCAGGTGATGAGGGAGGAGCGGCACTAAAGAGGAATGTAGAGCCTGTTGGGTGGGCAGTAGTGGTGAGGGTTCGCTCTGGTGATCTCATGGTCCGGGTCCCAACTAATCAACTTCACGAGGCAGGAGGAGGAGAGGACTGGCTTCTGGCTGGTGAGTCTGGCACCAGGCACTATACTGGCAGGAGAACATGTCTGCCTTCACTTTCTTTGACTTCTAAGTGACCTAGAAGACATACTAGAAGAACAACACAGACCACATGGATTCTGCCTGGAGTTCCAGGTTTTTGGGGTCTGTGATCGTAAATGGATATCAGGCTTCTTCAATCCAGTGCTTCCACTCCTTGAAAGCCTTCTTCATGGCTAGCAACTCCCAGTCCCAGTCCTGCTGTGTGAGGGTAAGCTTCAGAGAGAAGAAAGCCCCCAGCTTCATTTATGGCCTATTCCCGGAACACTGGGAGAGGACAGCCCTCACTTCCACATTCAAGGCATCCACCTCTACAATGAAGGGCTGTGTGGGAAATCAGGCTGCTGGGGTGCAGGTGAAGGCTTTCTTTAAAGCGATGAATACATCGTTGACCTGAGCCTTTAAGCCCTTGTAGCAGATCTATCAGAGGCGGTAGAAGTTAGCAAACCCCAGGAACTGCTGCAGTTGATAAGGGCAGTTTGGTAGGGATATTTCAATAACAGGACATTGAAATTGAGGTAATAAAAAGTATGTTTGTAGGTCTGGGCATTGAATAAAAAGCCTAAGGTAAAACCAAGGAATTAGAACACAGAATAGAGGCCCTTCTTTGTGCAGAACATGATTTCAAGACCTCTGTGCAAGTCTAAGGCAGATCACTCTGGACTGTTCTTGTGAAATATAACTTCAGTAGTATTGGGAAAGATCATTGTTTTTTTAAAAGACTTGAAAGCCTTGTTGACAGTTCTGTGGCTAAGCAAGGTTCATCATCTTAACACCAAGGACAGAGTGATGATGACCTGCAACTTTATCTTGCAGGTGTTTGGTGGTGTGAGTGGAGATCATCTTTAAAGAAAAAGGAAAATCTTCCAATGGGATATAATGGTGTCAATCTTCAGCTTGCAAAATGATAGGTAACTTGCACATTATTGGATCTCAACTTGCATACATTAAATAATGTATGGTTTGGATATAATGGTGGATATTTTAAACACTAGTACGCAAAAGAAGGTGGTGCGATTACATAATCACACCTGAAAACTGTATAAAAATGTGGGTTCTTTGTGTGATTGTCAGACATTCTCCAGCTGATGCCTCCTCTATAGGTATTTTTCAGTGCACACTGATAAGCATTAGTAATAGTCCTTAACAGAATAACAGCAAACATTTCCAAAACTGTAGAGAGTGAAGAGATTAAAGTGACTGCATATAAAATGAATGAGGTTGAATGTTCCACACTCAGTTCCATATTGCATATTCTCTAACATCCCTCCAAGCTATTGTGACAAAGTCTTTCAGGACATGATAGACATTCTTCTTGATAACAGTGATGATATTCTTATCTTTTCACAGTCTGAAACTGACCATATAGAACACGTCTCTGCTGATGCTGATACATTTAAGACGACACCACCTCTACATGAAGGCTGAAAAATGTGAGTCTCACAAAAGCTCTGTTACCCTCTTGGGCTGCAACATCAAGCATGGTAGTACCTCCATGGATCCCCATAAGGTCTCAGTGGTGATAAATTTGCCCAAACCAATTGCTATAAAGGAGCTACAATGTTTCTAGGGTTTGTACATTTTTTATAAGAGAGTTATTGGAGGATTTGGTACTATATCCATTCCCCTTACCTCACAGATGGAAATACAGTAATGATAGTGGTGGATTGTTTTTCCAAAATGTGTCACCTCATCCCTTGTCCCCATTTGTTCATGGAGACAGCGAAAGCGATATTTGAGTTTGTGTTTAATATCTATGGCTTACCTGACCTCAATTCTCTTTGCAGGTGTGGCGACAATTCTGCAATAAACTGAATCTCTACTTAGGCTATCATCCCCAATTGCCTATTACAAATGGTTTTCAGTTGAAAAATGTCTTAGAAAGTGTTTTCTTGTCATATTGGATGAAAACACTATATCTTGCACTGAAACAGTGCTGAAGTTGACTAGAATGCTTGGAAACTCTGTTTCCAAGAATTTCCAAGCATCTCATACTGTTTAGAAATGCTGTTTCATAGCGTTTAGAAATAAGAGAACAGAGTTGCAATTACTTGCAATGTGCACATCGTTAAAGTGTTAAAATATGTTTTCACTTGCACACATGGTTTTCACATGAAATACATCTTAGAATGTGTTTTTTTTTTATCATGCATTACATTTTGGTTGAAAACACTATGTCTTGCACTGAAAGAGTGTTTAAGATGATTAGAATGCATGGAAACAATTTCATAATGTTTAGAAGTAAAAGAACGGAGTTGAAATTACTTGCAAAGTGCACAGTGCAAACATGTTAAAATTGCTTGTTTTCACAAGTTTTCACTTGAAACAGATCTTAGTGTTTTCTGATCAAGCATTACATTTTGGTTGAAAATGTCTTGTACATGTCTTGTGAAAAGGTGTTTAAGATGACTAGAATGTCTTGTGAAAAGGTGTTTGTGAAAATGTCTTGTGAAAAGGTGTTTAAGATGACTAGAATGCTTGGAAATCGTTTAGAAGTAAAAGAACAGAGTTGCAATTACTTGCAAAGTGCACAGTGCAAATGTGTTAAAACAGATTATTTTCACCTGCACACCTGGTTTTCACTTGAAATACCTCTTAGAAAGTGTTCTCTGATAATGCATTATTTATTGTTTGAAAACACTATGTCTTACATTGAAACAGCATTTAAGACTACTAGAATGCTTGGAAACGCTATCTCATAGAGTTTAGAAGTAATTGCAATTGCTTGCAATGTGCACATTGTAAACGTGTTAACTTGTTTTCATTTGCACACATGGTTTTCACTTCAAATACATCTTAGAAAGTGTTGCCTTATGATCCATTACATTTTGGTTGAAAACATTATGTCTTGCAATGAAACAGTGTTTAAGGTGATTAAAATGCTGTAATACGGAATGTCATAGTGTTTAAAAGTAAAAGAACAGAGTTGCATTTATTTGCAATGTGCATATTGTAAACGTGTTAAAACAGCCTGTTTTCACTTGCTCAGTTTTCTTAGAATGAGTTTTCTTTTCATACATTACATTTACATGTCTTGCACTGAAAGAGTGTTTAAGGCGATTAGAATGCTTGAAAACACTTTCATAGCATTTAGAAGTAAAAGAACAAAGTTGCAGTTAGTTGCAATGTGCACATTATAAACGTGTTAAAACAACTTGTTTTCACTTGCAGACTCAGTTGTCACTTGAAATACATCTCAGAAAGATTTGTTTTTTTACCATGTATTATATTTTGGTTGAAAACACTATATTTTACAATGAAACAGTGTTTAAGGAAATTAGAATGTTTGGAAACGCCTTTAGAAGTAACAGAACAGAGTTGCAATTGCTTGCAATGTGCACATTCTAAACATGTTAAAACCACTTGTTTTTACTTGCACACATGCTTTTCAACATCCGAAACAGCCGATGACTCCAGGTTACATCACTGATGATGCATCCTAGTGCATCCGCAAGATGTTTCTTACATAATACAGCCTGGCACAGCCAGTGACTCCTAGGAATAGTCTAGGTGACAACCAAGAACAGGTTGGCGACTACTGGAAAGACAGATGATGGCACGGAAAAACGGCACAGTGGGTAGGATGGGTTAGCACGCCAGCCTGTATCTTTTGTGAGAAAGGACCCCACCGAGCTACGAAAAGCCCTGAAGAGAGATACCCCCAGGAGATCCAGGAGGGGGGGGGGGGGGGGGGGGGGGGGAATGAGAGCTCCGATCAGTCTGACCAACGGTTAACGACTCATGCAAACGGATTGATTATGAGTATAACGTGCATTTGCAGAAAGCTGTGCAAGAACCAACATGTCCAGAATCCATCAGGCCAGAATGAAATGTTTGGTGCAGGAGACCAAGGTGCAACACATAGCTCCTAAACCACAGCAGGAGCCCGGCCGGGAGTCACCCCACAGAGCCAAGTCCCTCCACGCTCCTGAGTCTCCTATTCTAAGCAGAGTAGTTCTACAGCAGTAGATAAAGTGGCCCCCAGCCAGTAACCGGAGTGTGTGACTGCAGTTTGATAAGGACGTGTCCAACATCATTCAAGCTACAGCCAAAGGAGATGCTGACAGTTGACTTCAAACAATGACTACCATCATTATCAGCTATGCTTCTGAAAGATTCAGGCAGGTAGAGAAAGGTAACAACAAGCCCACCACCTACACCATGAATCGTAGGGCCTATAAAAATACATCAACTGTGCCAGGAGCTCCGAACCCTTAAGAAACAGTATAGGAAATCTACTGATAAGGAGAAGCAGACATTAGCAGAACTGCAGAATTTTCTGAGGAAGAAGCTGATGACCCTATGCAGAGCAGAGTGGCATAGGCAGCAGGGAAGAGAGAGAGAGCCAGGAAGTGAGCTGCCTTCATCGCCAATCCCTTTGGGTTTGCAAAACATCTGCTTGGAAACAAATGCAGTAGCCACCTAGAGTGTTCAAGACAGGAAGTAAATTGTTTCCCCCAGAACACCCTGAGTGATCCATTGAGGGAGCAAGAGCTTAAGCCCAACAAAGCCCTCATCAGCCCTGCCCCCCCCCCCCAACAATGGTGTTTGATCTGAGGGAGCCGAGTCTGAAGGAGGTGGAGGAAGTGATTAAGAGAGGTCGCTCAGCATCCACTCCATGCTCAGCAGTGTACCCTTCTTGGTTTATAAACCTTGTCCTGAACTTTTGCGGTACTTATGGAAGATTTTGAAGGTAATATGGTGAAGGGATAAAGTCACTGACCAGTAGAGGTGTGCTAAAGGAGTTTGGATCCCAAAAGAGGAGAACTTGAGAAACATCAACCAGTTTCGATCAATTTCATTATTGGGCATGGAAGGGAAGGCATTTTTTAGTATCATCTCACGAAGACTGACCGAGTTTCTCTTCAAGAACAACTTTATCGACACCTCAGTACAGAAAGGTGGGATTCCTGTAGTTCTTGGATGTTTGGAGCACATGGAGGTAGTTTCACAGCTCATCAGATAGGCCCATGAGAACAGAGGTGACCTAGTTGTGTTGTGGTTAGACCTGGCCAATGCTTATAGTTCCATACCACACAAACTGGTCAAGCTTGCACTTCACCACCACCATGTTCCCAGTAAAATCAAGGATCTGATCCGAGATTACTACAATAATTTCAGGTTGAGGGTCACTTCCGGGTCAATAACATCAGACTGGCATCATCTTGAGAAAGGAATAATAACAGGCTGTACCATCTCTGTTATTCTCTTCATCCTTGCCATGAACATGGTGGCCAAGTCATCTGAGGTGGAATGCAGAGGGCCCCTATCCAAGGCTGGTGTATGGCAGCCATCCATTAGAGTGTTCATGGATGACCCTACCATCACTACATCTGTTCCAGGGAGCAGGTGGATCATACAAGGACTTGAGAGACTTATCACCTGGGCAAGGATTAGTTTTAAGATATCTTATTCAAGATCCATGGTGCTGAAGAGGGGGAAAGTGACTGACAAGTACCATTTTTTAATCTCTGGAATTGTCATTCCTTCCATCTTAGAACAACCAGTCAAGAGCTTAGGGAAGCTATGTGACGCAAGCCTGAAAGATTCAGCTGCCATCCAGAAATCCAACAATGATCTTGGAGCTTGGCTCACCAAAGTCGACAAGTGCAGCCTGCCTGGTAGATTTAAAGTCTGGATCTACCAGCATTCCATCTTACTGAGAGCTTCGTGGCCCCTGTTGATCTACGAGGTCCCACTAACAACAGTTGAGTCCCTGGAAAGAAAGATCAGCAGCTTCCTCCGAAAGTGGCTGGGCCTCCCATGGAGTCTCACCAGCGCAGCACTGTATGGGACAAGTAACATCTTGCAGCTACCCTTCAGTGGCCTCACTGAAGAGTTTAAGGTTGCATGCACAAGAGAAGTACTACAGCACAGGGACTCCAGAGACTGTAAAGTGTCATCAACCGGTACTGAGGTGAGGACAGGAAGGAAATGGCAGGCTGAATAGGAAGTGAAGGTGGCAGAGTCTCATGTCAGACAAAAGGCACTGGTTGGTAGTTTGGCAATGGGCAAGAGTGGGCTTGGATTACTTCCCAAAGACCCAGGTCAGCAAAGCCCAGGGCAAGGAGAGACACTATCTACTTCAGGAAGAGATCCGAGCAGGTGTGGAGGAAGAGCAAGTCAGCAGGGCGGTGGGATTCCGGCAACAGGGAGCGTGGACTAGGTGGGAGAACACATTGCAGCGTAGGATTTCCTGGTTAAACATCATGCAGGCAGACTTCCATCGTGTCCAGTTCCTAGTGCAGGCGGTTTACGATGTCCTGCCAAGTCCAGCAAACCTCCATGCTTGGGGAAAGAATGAAACACCTATCTGCCTCCTTTACTCCAGAAGAGGCTCTTTGGAACATCTCCTCAGCAGCTGCCCAAAGGCAATTGTGGATGGTCGCTATCGGTAGTGCTACGATCAGGCACGTAAGGCAGTTGCTGAGAGCATATCCTTGGCCATCAGCACCAGCAAACACCATCATACCCAAAAGAAGGTAATCACCTTTATTAAAGTGAGAGATAAACCTCAGGCACGACCCGGAAGAACAACGGGCCTCCTCCATACAGCCTCCGACTGGCAAGTCCAGGTTGATCTGGGAAGGCAGCTGAAGTTTCCTCCACTTATAGCTGAAACATCATTCCGCCCAGACACGGTCATTACCTCTACCACTTCGAAACAACTCATCATGCTGGAACTTACATTGCCCTGGGAAGATCGCATGGAGGAAGCCAACGAGAGGAAGTGTGCCAAGTACCAGGTACTGTTGGAGATGTGCAGAGGCAGAGGCTGGAGGATGAGCTATGAGCCCATAGAAGTGGGCTGTAGAGGCTTTGCAGGTTGCTCCCTCTGCAGAGCTCTTAGTCAACTGGGCATCTCAGGAATGGCTAAGAAGAGCGCCATACAATCTGCAAACTGAAGCGGAAGAGAAAGCCACAAGATGGCTTTGGCTCAAAAGGGCTGATCCATGGGTAGCTGGTGGGACGCAAGTCGGGGCTTGATCAGCCCTGGCCAGGTCCCCTGGGCAAGGGTGTCTGAATGTGAGAGACCCGAAACATCTGATGACTCCAAGTTACATCACTGATGATGCGTACTAGTGCATCCACGAGATGTTTCTTACATAACTGAAATGAATGAATAAATCTTAGAAAATGTGTGGTCATGCATTACATTTTGGTTCAAAACACTATGTCTTTCACTGAAACAGTGTTTAAGGTGATAAGAATGCTTGGATATGCAATTTCATAGCATTTAGAAGTAAAAGAGCAGAGTTGCAATTACTTTCAATGTGCACAATGCAAACATATTAAAACAGCTTCTTTTTACTTATTCAAACAATTTCCACTTGAAATACATCTTAGAAAGCATTTTCTTTTCAGGCATTACGTTTTGTTTGAAAAGACGATGTCTTGCACTGAAAGAGTGTTTAAGGCTATTTGAATGCTCGGATACACAATTTCATAGTGTTTTGAAGTAAAAGTACAGAGTTGCAATTACTTGTAATCTACACATTATAAACTTGTTTAAAACTTTGTTTTCAATTGCTCAAACAGTTTTCACTTGAAATACATCTTAGAAAATATTTTAATTTCATGCATTATATTCTGGGTAAATGTTTGGAAATGCTGTTTCATAGTGTTAAGAAGTAAAAGAACAGAGTAGCAATTACTTGCAATGTGCAAATTTTAAACATTTTAAAACAACTTGTTTTCACTGGCACACGGTTTTCACTTGAAATATGTCTTATATAGTGTTTTCTGTTCTTGTATTATATTTTGGTTGAAAACAATATCTCTAGCACTGAAAGTTTTTAAGACTATTTGAATGGTTCGAAAAGCAATTTCAAAGTGTTTATAACTAAAAGAACAGAGTTGCAAATACTTGCAATGTGCACATTTTAAACATGTTAAAACAACTTTTCACTTGCACACTTGGTTGTCATTTGAAATGCTTCTTAGAAAGTGTAGTGTTGTCATGCAATTATATTTTGGATGAAAACACTATGTCTTGCAATTAGAATGGTTGGAAAAGCAATTTTATAGCGTTTACAAGTAACAGAACAGAACAGTTGCTATTAATTGCAATGTATACATTTTAAACGTGTTAAAACTACTTGTTTTCACTTGTTCACATGCACATGCAGTTTTCACATGCAATACATCTTAAGTGTTTTCTTACCCTGCAATTACATTTTGGATGAAAACACTGTCTTGCACTGAACGAGTGTTTAAGGTGATCAGAATGCTTGGATACACAAGTCATAGCATTTTGAAGTAAAAGAACAGAGATGCAATTATTTGCAATGTGCACATTTTAAACGTAGTAAGAAAAACTTGTTTTCACTTGCACACGTTTTTCAACTGAAATACATCTTAGAAAGTTTTGTGTGGTACTGTTTAAAACAATTAGTATGCTTGGAAACGCAATTTTATAGCGTTTAGAAGTAACAGAACAGAGTTGCAATTGCCTGCAATGTGCACAATGCAAACATGTTAAAACAGCTTCTTTTCACTTACTCAAACACTTGAAATGCATCTTAGAAAGTGTTTTCCTTTCATGCAATTATATTTTGGTTGAAAACACTATGTCTTGCACTGAAAGACTGTTGAAGCAAATAGTATGTTTGGAAACGCTGTTTCATTGCCTTTAGAAGTAACCTAACAGAATTGCAATTGCTTGTAATGTGCACATTATAAACATTTTAAAACAACATATTTCCACTTGCACACTTGGCTGTCACTTGAAAAATGTCTCAGAAAGGGTTTATTACATTTTGGTTGAAAACACAATATATTGCAATGAAAAAGTTTTCAAGTCGATCAGTATGTTTGTAAACCCAAAATCACTCTGCATTTTTGGACCTAAACTGCTAAAATACATGACAGAATAGCCTTACCTTCATATATGATTTTTCACCAATATTTGGAACAATAAAAATAGTCCCAAAAAGTGTTTATTTTTTTATGTTAGCTGAAAACACCTTCATAGGCTTTAATCCATCAATAACAATCCAATTTAACAAAGAAAATCACTGCATTTTTGCTCCTAAACTGCTAAGTTACATGAGGGAATAGCCTTTACCTTCATATATGATTTTTCACCAATATTTGGAACAGTAAAAATAGTCCAAAAAAGTGTTAATTTCTTCTTTTTTAAGTTGAAATCACTTTCATATGCATTAAAACATCAATAACCATGTAATTTAACAAAGAAAATCCCTCTGCATTTTTGCACCTAAACTAATGTCATATCTGACAGATTACCACCAAAGACGTAAAATGGCAATGTTTTTTGAGGGGCTAAGAAAAACATATGACCAAACACTATTTATACCTAAATCTGATTGGGTATCCCCAACAAACAATCTGCCAAAATTACTAGAAGAAATTACTAGTAAATTGGTTAACACCACATTAAAGAACATGCACCTGTAAACCTGGTCCACAAAAGCCAATTTAGATTCCCTAGAGAAAGAGGCTTTAATGAGTCTGATGAAAGACAACAGCATAATTATAAAACCGGCGGACAAGGGAGCCGTAACAGTTATCATGGACTGGGCCCAGTACATACAAGAAGATAAAACACAACTAAACAATACAGAATTCTACAGGCAATTGGACAAACCAATTTACTTTGACTCATCAAAACAAATTAATTATCAAATTGACCACTTACTCACACAAGGATTTCTTAACCCAAAACAGGCCAAATACCCGAAGGGAGATGACACACCAAGGCCTTGACGGTCCTACCTTCACCCAAAGATATACAAACCTCCGGAAAAATGCCCTATTCCCGGCATGCCACCAGGAAGACCCATAGTCTCAGATTGTGGCAGTGAGAGCTGTAGGATAGCAGAATATTTAGATAATTTCTTAAACCCCTTATCCACAAAACACACAAGCACAGGACTTCATACAAAAGGTCAGGAACATGACTTTAAAACAGGATACCCTAATATCCTCCATAGATATAAATGATCTCTATACTAATATAGAGAGACAAAACATGGACTGCAAGCTGTCAGACACTGTTTCAATCAAAATGCAGACGAAAAAAGACCAGATGAAGTGTTGTTAAATCTATTAGAATTGAGCCTCACCAAAAATTACTGAATTCAATGGAGAACACTAATTGCAAATCAAGGGTACAACTATGGGCAAGAAATTTGCACCTGCATATGCAAACATCTACATAGCAAATTGGGAAAAGACAGTATTTCCAAAATGCGAGCTAATCCCAAACAATTATCTGAGATACCTTGATATCTTTGTTTCGGGATGTTCCAAAATGTAGAAAACAACATTTAATAATTATTATAATTACACAAATGATTTCCACCTATTGAATTTGTATTGATCACATATGACATGGACAATTTCACTCTAATAGACTTTAAAAGATAATATCTCAAGAATGGTAGCACCTAGAAACAAGTGTCTTTTGTGTGTTTTGAAGTGCACAACCTCCTCTACAACATGGAGTAGATGTGAAACTACGAACCCACCAAGAACATGAAGCTTCTATAGAGAACAACAAAAAAAGGAGACACCATGAACAGGAAATATGTGGATTACATAGACCTGGCTCCTCACAGCCACCAAGGGATCAGGCGGGGGGCGCGCTTAGGGTAGAAGCTTGACTGTGCTCTAAAGCCTTCCAAGTAATTGGAAAAGGTAAGGAGATGGTCCTCCATTAGTGCACATACCCATACAGTTCAAAGCAGTAGAAGCTCGGTATCTTTCTGAAAAAATTCCGTTGAAATTGTAGGAAAGCTATTTGCTGCCTTGCATCTCAACACAAGGCCAGGTGAGGTATTGCATGGGACCTGCCTTCCTGGCCTTTGGTATCAACCACCTGGCAAAGGGTGGTTGGGGCTCAGGCTCTGGAGGCAATAGTTAGCTCTTTTCTGACCTTTTGGGGCTTCTATGACCTGGCTCCGGCTATGCTGGAGCAGGCCCCCCTTAGGGACCTAAGGTGCCGGGAAACCTTGCAGTGTAAACAGATGGCAAGCTTGGGGCATGGATTCCAGTCTTGGGGGTCCTCAGAGGCAGCGATCTGTTCGTGGCTGGCCTTGGGCTTCTGACCTCTGGTCTCTGGCTCTGTTTTTTTTTACCAGGGTGGGCCCTCACCTTAGCACCAAGTTGCCTGACTAGCATGTATCTTGGGCGCAGAATCCCAGTTCACTGGGGGCTTGAGAGGCAGCAATCTCTTCGTGGCTGGCCTTTGCTCTTAGGACACCAGGGGACTAAGCCCTGGCTCTCCTCCTCCTGGGGAGGTATGGCCAAGATAGGCCCCAAGAAGAGACCCCTCTTCAGGCCCTGCCTGGATGACCTAGGAAACCTTGCGTAGTTATCAAAAGCTCATTTGGGCAGGGGGTGAGTATTCAGTCCCCCTGGGTCCACTAGGACAGCACAGAGGGAAGGTGGTCCATCCTCCAATGGCTGGTCAGTGCAGCCCAGCCCTTTCCTGTCTGTCTGGTCAATCTGTACTACTGAAACTAAATATTATCAAGTTCCAGCACAAGCTATGATGGTACCCAAGTACTCTTCACCAGATGGTAAAGATAAACAAAGTTGTCAGGTAAAGGGCTGATACAAACGATTTTGATTGTACCAAACTTGTGTTAGCCCTATCTTAAAACACACTGGTATACAGTTTGGCAGTCACCATCTGCATCAGTGTGCCAGTTACTAACCTCATTTAAAATGTAGACTGATGTGGAGAGTGGTGATTTAAATTACACTTGGTGGCTTTTTAATTTAGAAAAGGTATCAAAATACTGCTGATAAATGTAAATTCAACCCTGTCCTACTATAACTGGCATTTTGACTGGCTTTCATAGATGGTTTCAAAGTCAAAGTCAAAGTCAGCTTTATTGTGCACAGCAGAACGAGATTGTGTTTCACCAAACTCCGATGTGCAAATATACACTATACATAAAGGTAAGTGCACGAGACAAGACACAGTATAAATACACAAAAAATATATTAAAAATATATATATAGTAGAAGTATATACATATATTGCACATAGGAATAAAATACTGGACATTGTATATAGAAACTATTGACATTGCTCCAGTGATTATTGCACATTGTAACTGGTATTGTAACTTAGCACTGGAAAATGTTGATAAGGTGCTCACAGAGAGAACATTAAAATTATTGCACAAAGTAGCTACATATGAAGATGGAAGTATAGGTTATAAATAGTGATCATAATAGTTCTATGTTTCTAGGTATAAAGTGGTGTGTATTGTTAAAGGGAGTTTTGTAGTCTAATAACCTGTGGGAAGAAGCTTTTATTAAGTCTGGCAGTCTTGCACCGCATGCAGTGATAATGTTTAACAGAGGGCAGAAGGCTGAATAGTCCATGGTCAGGATGGGTGGGATCCCTGACCATCTTGGAGGCTCTGCTGAGGCAGATAGACCTTGTATGGATGGAAGTGAGGTTCTGATGATTTTCTCTGCTGTCCTCACCACTCTCTAGAGAGATTTCTGGTCTGAGGCGGTGCAGCTGCCATACCAGACTGGGAGGCTGCTGGTCAGAACGCTCTCTATGGTGCCTCTGTAGAACATCGTGAGGATAGGAGATGGAAGGTTTGTTCTCCTCATCCTTGGCACTGCTGTGCCTTTTTGATGAGGGAAGTGGTGTGTATAGTCCATGTCGGATCATCTGTAATGTGCACCCCTACAAACTTGATGCTTCTCACTAACTCTACGGCAGTACCATGGATTGCGAGTGGAGCATGTACCGCGTGCTTCCTCCTGAAGTCGACAATGATGTCAGGCTGTTCCTGACGGGATCACGGTTTGGGTTGCCTTGTGGTTGTGGGTTGTTGCATATGTGTGGAGGTGCAGGACTGTGTGTGTGTATTAAGTATGTCATTACCCAACAGGACCAGCACAAGCTTCACCTAGAGAATGTCGTCCTGGTCCAGGCTCTGCCTGCCACCAGGGCCATCACTGCACTGAACGACAACACATACTAGCCAAAAAGGCATGTGAGCACGTTTACTGTGTGTGTTTTTAAACTGTCTAGGTGGGGACTGTACGCTGTTGCTGAATGTGTGGTTGCAGGGGAATATCTGTCACTCACCCGAGTCCTTAGTTGGAGCGGCTGAAGGTGGAGATGGCCATGTTTTTCACTGGCAATGTGGAGGCGCTGGCAAGCATAAGGGAGACGGCTGTGCAGGGCTTCAGTGCCCTCCAGGCCAAACACAATGCATTCAAAGTGCAGATCAGATAGACCGGCCACAAACACCAGACGGTGTGTCTTGTGCACTTTGATTTTTAATTTTCTTTTCTTTTTCTTTTTTTTTTTTAAATACAACTGGCAGTTATTGCCTTGTAGCAGGTGGCTCAGCTCCTCTGGTGCATGCAAGACCAGATGAAGCTCCTGGCTGTCGACACACAGACCGACTCGATAGACCTCAGAAGCACAGCAACCTGCAATGGAGAGTCTGAATCACTAACTAGAGGGGTGAGGAGTCTTTTGGTTATTTGTCTTTCAATAAAATATGCTTTTGTGGTTCTTCTATCCTGCCTCACCACCTTTGCAACTTCCTTTTTCAAAGATGATTTGATTTTTATAGTTTAATTCCTGCCACCCTGACTGCCATGGGAGTGCCGCTGCCGCCTGAAGTCCATAAAAACTCTCCCCCAAGCCCCTCCCTCCAAACACGTGCACATTTAGAACTTGACCTATGTAGAAAAAAAAGGATGCAATCTGCCTCCCCAGAGAGATTTCTGATTGGATAATACAGCTGACCTGTGTCTTTAGAATAGAGCGCAGCACAGTCTTGGTTTTATTCAATGCTCTATGAGCTGTATAATGCTTTTATAACGCTTTATTCGCATGATGTTGAGTGTGTCTATCTCTCTCTCTCTCTCTCTCTCTCTCTCTCTCTCTCTCTATATATATCAGTAAATGTGAGACCTCTGAAACAGAGGTGTCGCTGGTCAGTGCTCGCCTGTGCTCCGAGGTGGACAGCATGACTTTGCGGATGAACGGCGCGACATCGGAGTGCCACGTAGCGCTGGAGGAGGGTGCTCATTCCTGCCACCTCCTGCACTCCTTTCTGGACTCGCTGGCCAACACAGACCTCCAGTGGTGCCACACAGTCAGGGACTTGACTGAGACGCACTCCCAGAAACAGCTTGACCTTGTCAGGGAGATCAAGGCTGCTCAGCAAGCCTTGCTGGAGGTAATGTACAAGGCAGCATGGTTTAGGTTCTGGTCCTTTGGAGTTCTTCACAAAAACACAAAATTAAGCGATGCTGTGGTCCTGAAGAGACAGTGTAGGTCAGGTTGAGTAGTAGTGTCAAATGTGTTGCTGGGATGTGCGTCTGTCTTGTGACCAACATTACTAGTGAGTTGTGGTATCTACTCAGTCTCAAATGGTACACAGCTGTTGGACTTGCAAGTTTGGTTTATTTTTGTACAAACAGAAACCTTGACTAGTTGCTCCATCTACATATAGAAGACTTGTTTTAAAACACTATGTGAAACTCTTGAGACCCTATTATGGGCTGTGCAGATGGAAGATGTGTGTGTGTGTGTGTGTGTGTGTGTGTGTGTGTGTGTGTGTGTGTGTGTGTGTGTGTGTGTGCGCGCGCGCGCGCGCGTGTGTGTGTGTGTGTGCACATGCATGAAGCACATGGAGGAGTGCGTGCAGTCTGTAACGGAAGCCGGCTCAGCCTGCATTACTGCAGTGCAGCAGGATCTTCATGGGGTCCTGAAGGCCATGGAATTGCAAACAAGCAAAGACCAGGCCTCCCTGCAGCAGCATAGAGAGGAGCTGTCCGCCCTCGTCACTCAGACAGTGGACGTAGTCACCAGCTTCCTCAACACTGAACTGCAGCAGGACCTGCCCACAGGTGAGGGGTGTGGTCATGGACCTGATGGACATAGTCATGTCTGCAGCAGTTGACAATGCTGCAGAAATCTCCCGCTTTGGGGCAACCACTGCACGAAGCAAAAGTCTTAAATGGACCTGGTGAACTGAGCTCCCTGGCATCCAGTTGTTTAATTGCATCTCAATTTAAACCTTAAAGTGCAATGATGTAAGTGTGTCCAGGCACCACGCCACAGTGCAAGGAGTACGAGTTCCCTCATACACTGGACCTGATGCTGAGCAAGGTGGAGCTGGAGGAGTTTAGAACTCAGCAGGAACAGGAGAAAGCAGTCAACCAGGTGCAGCATGTGCTGGTTATGTGGACAGCTTGTAATGCACATGAAATAAACAAATGCAAATTGAACACTGTGAGAACTCGTAACACAGGCCCAATGTCACAATCCGGGGATGTCTCCCACAATACAATGTGATGATTATCTCCACATTTCCTAATCATCTGTCGGTCAGTTTTGTTTGAGAACTGAAATCATTTCTGATGCAGGATGAAAGATATATGGTTGGAAAATTCCACCCAGATAGGGACTTTTGTTGGGGTGAACATCTGTTAGTGAACATACTTTTCACCCTGACTAAAGCCAGACACCTTCTACACTCTGTGTGAGGGACAGAGTGGGGGGGAGAATGTGGGACACAGCAGAAACACTGGGACTGTAAGACTGAGGCAACTTTTCAAGACTGGGACTTCACGAAACACACACAAAAAAGATCAAAACAAAAGGAAAGATGGAAAGATGAAACAAAACGGTCTGACAACTCCACCATTACCCTATCAAACTGTCCCTGTCGTTCCCTTCACACCACTTTAATGGTCAAACTAAATACCATGTGTGGCGGCTCAAAAGCCTTCGGTCCAGCTCCAGCGTCACCTCAAAGCCACTGGAATCGCTCCACGTGTGTGAGACGTGCGTGAAACCACTGGAGCGCTGTTTTGCCGTTATACCTACAGCGCGCACGAGTTTCAGCACAAGTTCTCAAGCAAGTCAGGCTCCTTTAAAAGACAGAAAGGCTGCATTAAGTACATTGCAATTCCCATGTAGTAAAATAAAATTAGACTTTACTAAACAAACTCAAGTACTAAATAGTCAAGCATGTAGTATACTCAGCAAGAACACAGACAATTGTGTGATCTGCTACATGGTCTTACATGTCTGTGAGCTTGTACATAATGACTCCATGACTCCACTAGTGTCCCGTTTTCATTAGACTATCAAAGTCTGAAGAACAGAACTGCACTCTAGTTATTCACAGTTCAGCTATAAGAATTCTGGACTGGTAGTGAATGGCCTGACTAATGAGGTGTTGGACTTTCAATACAAAAACAATATGCCCCATCAGACTCTTCTCATTACTAGGTCAGTAGGCGGATCCTCCTCCACTCCAGCTACTGAAGACCAGATCTGAGCGCACGTGCATTGCGGGTCATTTTTAACGGACCACCACTTAAGTATTAGAGCATCCTCTAGTTACTTAGATACTGTAACATCTGAAATTTTATTCTTAAAATCAGAGTTTGTTAACCAAGTTCATTTCGCAATTCTATGGCTGTTACTTCTAAATATAGCGTCCATGGTTTTTAGGGCATTGAGTGACCGTAAAAACAACATACATTTAAATACAGTTAGTGTCTGTCCTGCATGCAAGACATAGGATGGAGATATCTAGAAGATGACGTCATGTGTTCCTTTCTGGATTTTCCTACCCAAACCCCTAGTGGACCCTCTTCTCCCCATTCACTCCTCACTTTAGCCCTCACTATACACAATATAGCAACCACCTAGGAAGACCACCACCAGGGTACCATAGCAACCAATGAAACAACCACCTAGCACTGACATAGCAACTAGCTAGCAGCAGCATAGGAATCATCTGGGATACCACAGCAACCACCTAGCAAGACCATAGCAACCACCTCAGTACTTCTGGGTTCAAGCTTCCCCAAGTCCCTGCTCAGGTTGGAAATCTAAACTCAAGTGTAACTTTTACTTTGCATCAGCCTCTGGTTTAGTACCTGTGAGCAGGTTGTACCAGGTCGGAGTTGTTACTGAGCCTTATAAAGCTTGACTTCGATCTCATCAACAGACACACAGTCACGTGTGGAAGACTGCTGGGACACTTTGTAGCTCGGTGAGAAGCCCGAGTCCTCTTCGTGCTTCCGTTTCTTGTCCCTGGCTCTCCGCACTGCCTGGGTATGGATGTGGGACGACTACGCGTGCTGAAACGGACTTGGGGAGAGGTTGAGTCTGGCAACAGAAGCAAGTCAGCGCATTTGGAAACTTAAAAAGAAGACAACAGAGGGCAAAGTACCAATCAAAGGACTGTCAGGTAAATAGGAATCAGATGGAGAGATGCGCAGCCCAAACACACCATAAGACACAAACCTTTAAGTAAGTGCACTCATCTCAATTATAACAATCATCAGAACAACACATAAAATCAATGCTAGTTTCTCTCAACCCACATTTTTGTGCGACAAGTGCGGTTAAAACAAAACGCTGCACTTTGCCTCCAGACGTCCCCTCACTTCTGCTCTTCTCCCTCCAGCATATTGTGGTAGGCAGTGATCTCCACGTCCAGCAGGAGCTTGACATCCAGCAGGCACTGTTACTCCTCCAGCTGTGCCTGCATCTGCTGCCCCATGTCAGACATCTCCTGTTCTTTCTGCGAGAGCCTCTGGTGTACCAGTGCCCTCTCGCACTCCAGTGTGTGCTCCAGCTCCTGGGCCTCCACCACACAGCTCTGAGCCAAAGGAAAACACACCCAGATGACTCTGTTCCCTTTAGGTAATGCTATAGATAGACCTAGATCTCTCTCTCACTTTGGTGTGAGTACTTTGGTTATGATTTTAAACTGAAAAAATCTGAGTTTTATATGATGGGTGAACTGCAGGACACATCAGGTTAACAGACTTTTGGCTATACCAACTTACTCAGCACAGACCTAGTAAATAAATTCAGTATTTGTGGTCAACAATAGTGCACAGGCTATATGAAATTAAACTTTTTAAAATAATTATACTGAATTTTATATTTTAACCTTCAAGTGAACCATCAGTCTGATGCCTCATTAGTCCCTTTTATCAGTTCAGAAAATAAAGCTGCAGCCATCAACACAAACAAGGCAACACAGATTTAGACACTAAACTAAGAATTTTCAGTCTTTAGGGTACAAATCATCATTTATAAATAAACATTTCCTTGGCCAGTTTTTTGGACAGTATTTTGTAATATGCATTTCTGTTTAAAGTACAGCATTCTCCATTGGAAATCTGACCATGTGGCATCATTCTTGAAGTGTGAACCCGGTTGGCATCAACTTTTTCTGCAGGTGGCTGATCTGCACAGACAGAGACTCCAGCTTGAGTTTGGCAACCTTCCGGTTCGTTTCTGGTTAAAGCGGCGTAATCACTGTTGTTTAACGCAACCTGCTTGGCAATGTCCAACTGTAATGCATAAACGATGCAAATTATGAGACTGAATTGGATATATATTGCAGAAGGTAAAGGAATACAGGAAAAACACCCAAAAAGCTATTTTCATATACAAAATGGGAAGAAAAAAAATACAGCAATAAAATGATTACATAAACATATTTGCCATTTTTAAATATGAAATTAACAGATGGTTATCTTCAAACAGAAGGGAGTTTACTGAAGGTGTTTTCTGCTTGAGCAATTGCAAATTAGAGGGGTTTGGGCATACCTTAGCATTAACATTTACTCTCCAGCTGCTCCAAACCTTACCATTAACAGGTGCTCTCCAGCTGCTCCAAACCTTACCATTAACAGGTGCTCTCCAGCTGCTCCAAACCTTACCATTAACAGGTGCTCTCCAGCTGCTCCAAACCTTACCATTAACAGGTGCTCTCCAGCTGCTCCTTGTACTGCTGGATCTGGCCTTCATGCTCCTGGTGGAGCTGCAGCATTGCTTGTCAGTTTACTCTCAAACTCCTGCTGCTTGCCTGACTCCACCTCCACCTCCACCCCCACCAGGCGACTCTCTGCACCTCTCGCACTTCCTGCACACGAGCACGGACAGCTTAGTTGGACTGGCACAGGAACACCATACTGCCCTTGGCTGGATTTCAGGATGTGGTTGGTATTTAGTGTTGATGCATAAATTATGATGTACTCCAGGGCATGTGCAGAGAGGTACTAATGTCCATTTCCACATGAAAGCTGGAAAATTGATCGAATGCTGACCTTATTTATGCTAAAACATAACTCCAATTTACTGATAGAAGACTGACACAGAAAAGCCATTATTCACAGTGGCTGTAGCATCTTCACATTGGTGTACCTTAATATTGACAAGACTTTCTATTGTATAATCAACAGTATGATTGATAAGCCTCTCTATGTTAATTTCAGGGAACAGATCTGAGAAACCAACAGGGCTATCCGACTTTGAACGCTTATATATCGGCCGCCAGAAATCCAATTTGCCAGAAATCCAATTTTCCAAAGCAATCACCCCCAAGTCTCTCCTCCGACTGACGGCGGAGATATTAACGAACAAAAACTGGGACACATTAAAATTAAGTGCCCGTATTAGGAACCACCAATCTTTTTAGTGAACATGCTTCCCTCATAAAAGTGTCCATAGAGACCAGCAGCTTTTTTTTTTCCCCCTCAACGGGGACCAGGAAATTGTATCAAAACAATCCGAACTTTGGATCAGGAACATCTTTTGGACTGAGCCCGTAAAAATGCAACCATTTTCGCATTCCAAAGGACCGCTGGGAAATTAAGAATCAAACACGACCGGCACGTAATTTTCCCACCCCTGCGAATTTAAAAAATGGCAATGGGAAAATGGTAAATCCAAATCGAATTAAACTAGGTAGGTTTACAGTATATATCCAGACCTTTCCAACGAGCCCACGCCCAAATCTCTCCTCTTATGGACCTCAGATATTAAAGGATAAATCTGTTTTGCCCCATGTGACTAGCCACGCCCCTCGGCCCCCTTGACTCACTCACATGCAGGCACCACGCACACGACCACACATAAATTGGCAGATAAACGCTTCAGAACAATCCGAATTTTAAATCTTATTTCTCGGCCATGCTACATCCATTTCCAGCCTTTAAGATGAGCCTAAGCCTGGTCCTCAATAACAACTATTTATTGTCTTACTCAGGGAAAACTGAAAAAAATAGTAATCACTGGAAACAATAGCAGTGTTTAACAAGTGCCAGCCAGTGCCTTACCCTTGGCTTCTTGTTCGTCCACATCAACTGTGAGGGTTTCCATTGTAAATTCACAAAACTTAATCACAAAAATAATCCTTATCCCCCTAGCCCTAAATTTAACTGTATCCCCTCTCCCAGCCCTAAACCTACCCACATCCCCTCCCCTAACTTAACCCCATCTCCTCCCCATAGCCTCAAACCTAACCATTTCCCACCCCACTCCCTCCCCTAAGCCCTAAACTTAACCCGTTCCCTGTGGTCCCAACCCAAACCCCATCCCTCAGATATACCACTCAATTTCCTAACCAGAACTTGTCTGGAACAGCAGTTTCCCCTAATCCTAATCCAGTGTTTATCACCTGTGTTCATATCCTCAGTGTTCACTCCATTATCCTTTGTCAGATGTTGGACAACCTGAAAAACAAACATTGGTAATTTTTTTAAACATATGGGGAATAATTAGGAATTTTATTTCAACACTTACCCACCAGATCACCAATTGAAAAACCTGTTTAACTACCACTTAAGAACCATACAAATTTCTTAACCAAATTACTCACCAGAGTAATTTCAACCAAACTACTCACCAGTTCACTAATAATTGAAAAAACCTACAAGATATAATAAAAATGTTGTATTTACATATTTTTCAGATCTTTATAAAAAAAATATATATATAAAAAAAACAAAAACATATCTTTGGATATTTTCCCATTTTCCCTCTTTTCCCTCGCTGAGGAAGGCAATTGTCTAAAAAAGAGGGGGCATGGCCTCGCTAATGTTTAAAGGTGGCTGAAAACATACTCTCATTTGAATTACAACAGGAACAAGATCTGAAACTTGTGAGAAATACTCTCCCATTCATTATTTGAAATCTCTTTCATCTGAATATATTGGGAAGTTAATCTCATTTAATTCCTGAATTAATCAAGTAGTTTAAAGTAATTTTGGTTTTTGAACTTCATACTTTATAATATTTTTTCTTTTTGATCTTTTATCTTCCATCTCTTTCTAAGTAATTGCTTGAAAGTGGATTACTTTTTTTTCTTCTTCTAATTTTACACTTGGGAATTTGGAAAGAATTTTTATTTGAGATCTTACCAGTTTAGATTTTTAGAAATTATTTTCAGTTCCTTGAGCAAATCTCTGCCTGATGAAGGTTTACTAAAAACAAAACTGCGCAACTTTCCATATATTTATAAAAGAAATAAAAAAAAGAAAAAAATACGCACAAAAAAATCCAAAACTTAAGAGGGGATGATTCATCATGGTCGATCACATGATGAGGGGAGGGAAATATATTCTCCATCCCCATGGATTTGTAGATAATACTGAAATCTACAGACAGAAGCTTTTTTCCTCCTACGAGAAGATTTGATTTTGCACCTCATGTTCTAGATCGGTGGGAATCCAGGAGCCACTATGAGAGGTCAAATAGGCGTAAGCCTCATTCTTCATAGGTCGGTATCACAGACTATAAATTTGCCTCAAAATGGTCTTTGCCTGGCAGGCAAAGGAGCTACAGTATACAGATCAGGGAAAAACCACCTCAGAGATACCCTGAAAAAAGAACAACAAATGATCACGAAAGGCATTTTCTTAGACAAAGGAATAATAATCATTTTGGGAAAAGAGGGATACTCTGGAACCTTGAAAGACTCCAGCAGCCGTCAGCGTATTCCTCTCGGAAAACGGAAATACCAACAAAAGAAAGACAAAATGAGTACAACAAAAACACAACCAATAAACCAGGAGGCAGGACAAAATAAGGATGCTCCTGAATACAAAAAAAATAAAATAAATCGTTATCTTGAATACAAAACTATTCAAGTTGCTGTGCTCTTGCCATAATTTTGAAAAAATCTGTTGATGTCGACATATGGACGCCATCTTTTTCCAGGATCACAAGTTACCTCAGAGTAGTAGTAAAACCTGTTAATATAACACCCCATACCAGAACAGTTGTAGGGGAATGCCAAAAATTGGGCTTACACTACATGCCTTACATCTTACAAGACCATTATGAGTCACTTTGTTTTATGACATTTGCAGGACCTGACAGCAGAAGTTGAGATTCACGATATGTCACTTCCATGTACTGACCACTCCCTATTCAATTATTCCGAAAGTAAACTCTGTTTTACGTTCTAGATCACATTTAATTGCTTTTAAAAACATTTCTACAAAGTTTATGGCCATTTGCATTTAACCATCTGCCAGTCTCATTTTTTGTCTTTCTATATTCAACTTTTGAGTTGAACTGGAGATACTTATTAGGTATCAAATGGCAGCAGTTTCTGATTTGGTGTTTTGCCTGAATATCAAATGTTTCTAGAGGATACCCAGGATTTACTACAGGAAAAGAGAAAGTGATGCTGAAAATCTTAAATGAATATACAAAATGCATATTTTGGTCTGGTGCATTTCTGCTTTGGAGTATTTACAGTATTTTGCAGAGACCTATACAGAGTGTCTAACATTTATCAGTATGATCCCTGGGAATCATTACCTTCATTGGAACCATGCTCCATCTTCTCTGGTACAACAATAAAGATGGAAGTACATCAGTGATTAATTTTTATAACCTATTTTATTTTCTCAATTTTCCTCCTTGTATTCACGAAGATTAGGACAAAGGAAACATTTTGTCTTTGTTTATTATTTAAAGAGACATGTATTATAAACTGTTTCTTCATCAGTTGTAAAAAATTATAATAGTAGTCTAAAGCAAATAAACCTCTAAAGACAGATGATGTGTCTTCTTAAGAAACAGTAATACTAGACATTTTGAATACAAGGAAAGCATTTAAAAACAATGTAGTAAATCCAGTAGTAGGAAATGAGATGAAGAAAACTCTTAGATCTGTGATAGGATGGTTAAATTAAGTTTACATATTGTTTACAATCAAAATATAACAAAAGGAGCCAACATGACTTCACCCAGGGCTATATTCACAAACCAAACATTTGAATTGGAAGAATTTCGTTAACAGCACCTCTGAATAAAACCAAAATACTCTGCAAAATGTCCAATATTTTAACTGTGTTCATTTTGTTGAGACAGAAATATCTTGTCATCACCCCAACTCTAGTTATTTAAAGGTGACTGCATTCTATTGGCTTATCCTACATTTCTCATTCTCCTTTTATGTCCCACTGGTGGCCCTCTGCAGGAGCTGGAGCATAATGGGATACACAGGTGCAAAATTCCTCCCTTGTCTGGCTCTGACAGAATGCACATAGGCCTCCAGGGCCCCTCTGTAAGCAAGAAAAAGACAGGCACACTGTTCTTTAATAAGACAGCCAAAAAATAAAAAAAAATTAACCTGTATATACATCATAAGATAAATAAGCATAAGCAGTGAGTTTATCTTTCAGGACAGTGGAGCAGATCCATTCCAGTGCAGCAACATTTTTTTAAATAGAACTGAGGCCACAATTCCTGTTCAGGAGCCAAAAAATGGTTTTAAATTCAGCAAGGGTTTGGATTAGAGTAACCCCTAACCCCAAGATCCATAACTTCCATGCCCCTTTTATTTCAGAGGAGCTTATAAACAAGATTAAAAGGTACATAACATTAAACAGTGTCATAACTTTGGAATAATCAAAGACTCACTTGTCATTTGAGGGAAAGTGCAGATGCTGGATAGAGACACAATACACACTGAAAATGTCATATTAATGAAGACTGTACCAAAGACAAATGGATTAGGAAAACTCTTGAACCTGTGCTAGCATGGATAAAGTCAGGCAATGGTTATCAGCAATGCATAAATATTCTGAAGCAGAATACATATTACATTATTGGGAATGCCAAAACCACTTTGTATAAAAAAAACCCAAAACAAAATAAAACAAAAAGCTCAGCCAGTAGCACCTCTGTTACAGGTAGTATTATTGAGGAATGCATAAAGGACATCAAGACACTGGACATTGAAAAACTCTCGCACTTAATTCTGACAAAACGGAGGTGCTTCTATTAGGCCCACAGACAGCTAGGTCCTCACTCCCTAATTACTAAATGAACCTCAATGGTCTCCCAATCACATCTTCTCTAACAGTTAAAGATCTTGGAGTGATTATGGATCCCAGTCTCTTGTTTGAAGCTCGTGTAAATAATATTTCTAGGACTGCCTTTCTCCACCTCAGGAATGTTGCAAAGATTAGGAACATGCTCTCCTCACATGAAAAGCTAGTCCATGCATTTATCACTTCAAGATTGCACTACAGTAATGCCTTACTATCTGGCTGTACCACTAAGTGCCTAAACAAGCTCCAGCTAGTTCAAAATGCAGCAGCCAGACTTCTTACTAGAACTAGAAAATTCAATAAAATCACTTCTATCATAGCTACGTTACAGTAAAATTCCGTATTGATTATAAAATACTTCTAATGACCTACAAAGCACTGAATGGTATTGCCCCACAATACCTTAGATAACTCTTAGTGCATTATGATCCACCACATCTACTTAGATCAAAAGGTGCAGGCTCTTTACTAGTACCAAGAATAAGAAAATCTACCACAGGGGCCAGAGTCTTTTCCTATAAAGCTTCCAGACTATGGAATAACCTTCCTGTAAATGTTCGAGACGCAGTCTCAATATTTAAGGCTATGCTCAAAACCAATCTGTACAGTCAGGCACTTTATTAACTACTTCCCATCTTAGGTAAAGGTGTAGATCTGGAGGTCCATGGGAATTGAGAGTTATGGTAAACTGGAATGTTATGATGCTTCACTTCACCTCTCGTCACTCAAGTTTGTTGACTGAGAGCGGGTCCAGGGTGCCCTCATGTCTGTGTTTCCTCCTGGCCCTTTCATTTTATCTGTGCTTCTATAGCTAGATCTGATGGAGTCCATCACTGCACATTATAGTTCCTCAATTTAACCACCCTCATACCTGGACATGCCTAATAATCTGTTTTCTCTTTCTGCTGAGGTACAGCTACCCCTGATGTCATGCTGTTATTGAGCGTCAACCCATCTCAGCTGCCATGGCTCCTCCCACCACCCCCTGTTGTCTCCTGTTGTAGCCCATCACACCTCCACCCTAGCCAACTACTTCTCTTGATGGACCTTCTTGTGCAGGATGGGTTTTAGACACGCACACACCGTCGGGACCAGACTAGGACTTCTAGAGATCTAGACTAGATGTTGATTACTTATTTTCTCATTTTTATTATTATTTATTTATTTTTCTCTCTCTCACTACTTATTGTTTATATTTTTACTATTGTGGTGTCCTTTGTTGACCAGAGGAGGATGAGCGCCCCCTTTGAGTCTTGATTCTTCTCAAGGTTTCTTCCTCAATCTCTAGCGAGTTTTTCCTTGCCACTGAGTTTTTACTTGCCCTTGGATTGCTCATTGGGGGCTTGGACACGGACATTTGTAAAGCTACTTTGTGACAACAGGTGTTGTAAAAGTGCTATATAAATCATTCTGACTTTGACTATTATAGCCAGTGACACCTCTGTTACAGGTAGCTTTTTTTAATTTAATGGTCTCCAATATGGTACATTAGCCTTTTCAGATATACACTGGACGGTGGGATTCAATTGTCTCTCAGTATTTGTGGATTCTTTCTTTCATTATGATGCAACACTGCCAAGTGTGTTCAAACAGCACATGAAAATCATGATGTGATGTTTAATGTATGGTGGAAATCAATGTTTTGAAATGGCTTGTAAATTAGTAACATTTCTAGCAAATCCACACTCAGTGTGACCTGACAGTTGATGTGCTAACCATGTTAAATAGAAACACACCAGCAACCATCTGGGATACCAAAGCAACTTCTTAGCAACATCAAGAGATTCCATAATGACTGATTAAAACTTACTGCATAGCTGTGTCACTGGTTTTAAAGTACTGGTGCCTTGTAGACGTTACCTGATTAGGGTGAGGCGATCCTTCTCTGAGGGGTGGTCATCAAGCCAGTGGGAGTACCGTGCAATAGACCATTCTGCTCTCTGTGTTTGGAACAGAAATTTAAGAATTAAGAATTTTAAGTCTGGCAATCACATATGGAAAAAAACTCTAACACTTTTTATTTAAAAAATTTTATTTTGCCCAAATGGCCAGTTTCAAATATCTAACTGCATGTTAGTGCATCTGTACCTGGTGAGGAGATTTAAGCTCAGCTGGGGCACGGGTGAAGAGTAAATGCAGTATGGTGCTGTATGGAATCAAATCTCCCACTACCTGACTGCTGGCTATGTGCTCACTTGTCTGAAACAGAAGAGGCCTAAAACCCACACATACACATGCCCATGCCCACACATGCACGCATGCGCACACGCACGCGCACACACACACATCCACGCATACAGACTTATTTCAAATACAGGCTGCACTTTTTAAAAGAAACTAAATCTCTGATTAGCATTTTTCTTATAACTGTAGTATTATTCAAACAAAGCCTAAATTAAACAAATATAGATGAAAATTAACAGTTGTAATTATCAGCCAAAATTCTGATATCGAACCGATTCTAATAAATTCCAAACTGTCTCTATTGGCAATTATCGGCAGCCGATACATTGTGCACCTCTAGTTAGGGGTAGTATTTATAACATAATTACCCAAGAGCCCAGTGTCTAATGTATAACAGTTCTTGAATATCACAGATAACACTTGTGTGCACACACTTGTACCTGAATGCACGCAGCAAGCGATATGGTTTTCCTAAGTCTGAAACTCGTCTGCAGAGAGGAGCCACAGCCAGCTCCATCTGTAATGTTCACACATTCATACTGCTGAATATGAATGCACACAGTTGAAGGTTGATGTAATTTGGAAATTCAACACAGGTTTAATGGACCAAAAAAGATCATTATTTGTGATGCATAGGAACAAAGATTTTCTCCGTCTGTTCCACTCCATCCCCCGCCCCCCACCAAAATTCCCAAAAATGTTACCCCCCCCCCCCCCCGCTCCCAATTCCCAATCAAGCCTTGAACCTCCAGTATTTACGGTGACGTCCAAAATCGTAGTTTTCAAAAATCCCATAAAATATACTTTTTTGGGGAATAAATGTTTTCATTATTTCAAAGTTAAAAGGTCTTGTGGTCATTTGTGTCATCATATTTTAGGTGATCATATTCTAAATTGGCCAAAAAGTGGTTTAGATGCCACAGAGACCATCCGGTGTGTGAGACGTACAACTGAGGTTGTTGTGGTGCTGTGCTTGAGCAGTTTCCATATACTGCCAGATGAATAATCAAACTACAACAAACAAGCATAATGCTAACATCAGAACATGGAGGAACTAAATTATATTTAGTATAAATGTACAGAAGTTCTAGAATAAAGTGGCAAAGGATTAGACATCAGATGGAATGGAGCCTGGGAAAGCTCAATTAAGGAGAGATGCATTTCTCCCTACACATCATGTCCTTAGAGCTTCGGTCATTTATTTTTCTTTTTATTAATCATTTATTAATCTAAGTTTGTTAATCTTAATTTGTTTGTTAATATTAATTGGTTTTGGCACAAGTTTTGAAAAAAACAAAAACAAAACTGCTTATCCTACCTCCTTTAACAGGGTATCAAACAACAGTAAGGGGCATTTCATCTCAGTTTGAACAGCCAATGCAATTAGCTCTGGCAGAAGTAAGTTTGAGCAGCTAATGACAAACGGCCATCTACTTATACATGAGGGGTGTGTTCCGGAGAGAACAAAAAAGAGGTAGAGGAATTATGCAAAGCTTGTGTTGGGGGGGGGGGGGGTATTTAAAATAGATAAGCTCAAAGCACCAAAATTTCATGAGGTGCAGCATCCCAGCTGAATGCATTTAGGAGAAGCTCTAAAGGAATTTGGAAAGATACAGATAATTGTAAATGCAAACACGTAAACATAATTCCACTTTGCTCAGCAGTGCCAGCAACCATGGAGGTTGCTTCTTATGCGATCTTGTTTTTTTGTGCCCTCCTTCCTCACCTGGGCAAAATCAGCAGCCAGTCTCATCTTCCCGCCCTCACCGAGTGGCCTCACGAGGCAAGCGTGCCGGACGAACACAGTGATGGCACGCTGGGCGATGCTCTCTGTGCTGTCATAAAGGAAGTCCAGGCACTGCAGTGGGCGGAAGTAGTCATTCATGACCCGTGCCACAAAACCCTGTAGCTCCCGCATATACAGGGAGCAAGGCATGTCCGGCTTTTCTCCTGCAGAGAGGGGACTGGAGCCCACGCACATATAATAAGTAATCTCATAATCTCAAGAAAGAGCAATTCCAAACAAGAAAACTGGAGACTGGGTTATGGTTAGAGGAATCTTGTAGTGACATAAGGTGAGAAATTTCCAATGTGAAAAAAACTGCAGACCTGTGAGCACAGTGCAGCTCTACCGACTGCACAAGCAAAATGACAGAAAATCCCTCCCGATCATTCTGAGTGCCCATGTGTCTCTTTCCTCAAAAACACTGAAAGGGGTCTGTTCCAGGACTAATCTTGACATTTTCTGTAACCGTTCTGTTCTGAGCCTAATCTTTAAGCAATAACCAAATGGTACTGCTTAAACAGTTTGCTAGCCACTGACCAATCAAATATGACTAAATGCTAGAATCAGACCACAACACAAAACTCAAAGACCACTAGCTGTTGCAGCTAAAGAAATGTCAGCTAGACTCACACACAAATCAAAAAAGGCACAAATGATACTGACATGCCATGAGATCTGTTTGCACGTCTATTTACCCAGAGAAGTCTTCCTGGTGCATAGTAATGAGGATGGCTTCCACAGAGTCCGTCACAGACATCAACAACGGCTGGACGGCACTGCCCATCAGAGCCTGCACAGACTAAAATATGACTTTTATGAATATCTCCCTCTCTCTCATATTTTATATGTATGTGTACATACATACACACACACACATACATACATACATACATACATACACACACACACGTGTGCACATACACACACAGGGCTGATTTTCTGCAATAGTAACCCTAACCCTAGTAACAGCTTAACTGTGATACCACCACTAGGGTTTAGGCCAAGGGTCTGGGGTGGCCAAGGCAAAAGCCTCTGTCTCTGTCTCTGTCTGTCTGTGTGTGTGTGTGTGTGTGTGTGTGTGTGTGTGTGTGTGTGCGTGTGCGTGCAGGAGTGTGCTTGTGTGAGGCGTGTGCATTACCTCTAAAGATGCTGTGAGTGCTTGCCCTGCAGCTGCTGGGAAGGCTACCAGTCCGGATATCACCTTAAGAGATAAAGGTCAGCAAGGAGAGCAAAAATATTAGATGTACTGAGACACACATGTTTCCTCTCTCTGGAAATCTGCATGCACACTCTGCCAGCTCCACTCTGAGAAACAGGCTTAGGCAGGCAGAAGCAAACCTGGCTGTTGTGGGGTGTGAACATCTATTTTAACTCACTGCTCAGGTCAACTGGTACTTCATGTCATTTCTGGTTTGGGGAGGGAACTGGGATTTGTCAATATTAGGAAGTATTTATACTTTATTATATTTATTTATATATTTATATTGGGATGTCAACAAACCACTGCACTGCAGACATTTGAGAACTATATGCTCAGAAGTGAGATATCTCCAGTAACTGAGTAGATTTTAATTGTCCTGTTTTTTTGATGCAAAATGATTCATAAACGTAATTTTTTTTAAATTTCATTCTTTTGATCATTCATTGGTTAACCTGGTACTATGTGTTTCTAACTGCTCAAAAGGTACATACGTTTTGAATAAATTAGGGTATTTGAAGCATCCGTGTTATTTGATGACTGTAACAATCCTATGTAGTTTTAACATTTAAATAACATTACCTTTGTCACACACACGCTCCCACCAGCCATGCTCCAAATCTCCCACTCCCACTGCATACACCTGTACCTTGTTTGCCCACTTTTGTTCTCCCTCTTTTTAATTTTTGTGATTTTGTGATTTAACTCCACAGGTGTTGGTGCTGCCCACTGCCGGTCATCCTGTGCCCGGAGCCATCGCCTGTACCTGCTCTCAAGCACTTTCAAGTACTGCATTAATCTACATGTCGTTAATCTACACGTCATTAATCAAAGCGTGGAGTCATTACTGTTGCATCGCCAGCTCGTTTCTTTTGAGGTCGCTCAATTCAAGCGTTATGGAGAATGTAGGCCAGGCTCTGGTCTATGAAGTCTTGTTGTCATCTACTCCCCACTGCTGTGCACACGTGTGGTCTCAGAGACGAGAGTGAATTTGTCATGATGGTCCCATCACAGCACTTTTGCAGGAACTCCTTAAGGCACACATTCCAAGAAAAAATGCTGTTGTTATTCACGTAAATCGCTGTTCTACCACCAGTGGTAGCTCAGTGGTTAAGGTACTTGAATTGTAATTGGAAGGTTGTGGGTTCAAGCCCCACCACTGCTGAGTTGCCACTGTCGGGGTGCCTGAGCAAGGCCCTTAAACTCAATTACTCAAGTTGTTGTCATAATTGTAAGTTTTTTTGGATAAAAGCATCAGCTAAATTCTGTAAATGTAAGATGTGAGTTACAGTGATACCTGATTTTTGTCCTGTGGTGGCGGTGATACCAGTATGTGGTTAGGTTTCATTTGTCAGTGGTGGCAAACCCTGTTCTTGGTCAACTAAAAAAGTCTGGGCCTGGGGGTTTTGGAGTAGAGTTGGAAAGGAGCTGAGAGTGAAGCTGGAGCAGAGCTGGTGGACTCAGGAGCTGGACTTGGAGAAATCGCTTCTTCTTTCTCTACTCCCACCTCTCTCTTATTTGACCATTTATTAGGTAAAATTCTGGTAGTATTTGATACCGTGCATTTCTGTGATTTATGTATATTGGCTCATTACAATATCTAAATAACTCATGTGTAACTAATTGGCTTGTATAATGCTAATCATTCCTGTGTTACTATAAACATCACTTCAGATAAAATTACAAAAGGTAAATGCTTAAATACTCATTAACTAGAATGAAGAACCCACTAAAGTTAAATTGATGACACCAATTTCCAGTTAAGTTTTCAGTTTGCTGCGCTCATTTACTGTCTAAACCATAAATTAGGCTAGCCGAATGGTAAACATCTGACAAAGCAGGCTAACTGCATTAAATGCATGTGTGTGACTCTGTTTGGCAAAACTGATGCAGTCGTGTGTGTGTGTGTGTGTGTGTGGATAATTTGATCTATACTTTTGGACATCATGGAAAAGAAGAGGCTAATGTTTGGAGTTGTTTGGGTGCAGTTATGAACTGGGACAGTATTTTCCCCAGCATCATCGTTTGGCGTAATAGCAATGAAGCTAATATGGCTCAGCAAATTGCTGAACATTACCCATCTTGTACACTTGATGTATTTTGAGAGGTTTTGGGATGCATTGCAAAGGACTAGAAAATACCTAGTAGAAAATGCTGTGTAGCTCCTGAATACCATCATGTATGTGCTCAAAACTGTTTACATTGTCTGACAAGACCCCAGTGAATCAGGAAATATAGAGCCTTCCAGCATCCACATATATATATATTGAAAACCCCAAAAATAAAGGTGCTTTTGTTTTTTAATTTTGATGATGGTGGGGGGGGGGGGGGGGGTCTGGATGAGAATGAATGTCTTGGCCCAAGTGTGTACTTCAGTTTGAATCTTAAATGATCATTGTGCTATACATATAACTTCAGATCATTTATGTTAAATTGTAGGACAAATTGTTTTAAAATGAGCTTAAAATTGTAAATGTACAATAGAGGTTAATGCATGCTTGGTGTCACCAGTTCTATCTGGATCTACCACATTATACAATGACAACACAACAACCCACTCACCTACCCAGTCCCTCATGTTCCCAACATACCCAACACCTATGCCATTAGACATTTACAGTGCATTTCCTCAACTAGTCTGTGTTCTCCATATCCTCAACCACTGACTTGCCCTTTCAGTTACTTCTGATAGCTCCTTTAAAGATACCATTAGATTATATCTAAAACCAAACTGTACAAGCAAGGATGTGGCAGACTTAGCTACAAATCCCCCAACACCTACCTTTACTGGTCTAATACCTACCTCGACACATATTTCAAGTCTGTGTACTTCAGTTTCTTCCTTTCAAAACCTACATCTGCTATCAATTTCAAATCACCTCCTTCACACCTCTATCAATATTCATGGCCAGTGCTCACTCTCCAACATGTTGCTGCTCAAGCAACCACTTTCTTGGAATTTTGTTCTAGTGATATAGCGGAAACACCAAATCGCTACCTTAACTGGGGGATTACAACTGTCATTGATTGCTAATTTTTTTAATTACTTCCTTTGATTGTGCTTAAGTATTTCTTTTGGAGACCATGTATTTTGGCTGAAAAAGCATTTTACTTGAATTCGATTAACTCTCTACAAAAGTGAGATTTGGGACAAGATATTATTGCAGCTCTCAACACGCTGGTATTCAAACCATTGTAGCTAGTGGGGCTTGAATGGCTTAAGCTTTCACAGGCCTATAATCACTGCATGGTACTCACTTTAGCCACAGACTGCTGCAGTCGATATAGAGAATTCACCACTGCTATATTCCTCCTCTGACCCTCTGTCAAAGGCCCAATCACCTGACTGGCATCACCCTGTGTACAGAGCTGAGAGGGAGAGAAAAATAAAAATAAAAGAGTGAAATAAGTAGTGATTTATCTGATTTTATCTGAGTATGTAAACTTTAAATATCCATTAGACAGAAATCTATTAAATTACTTTGAATGTAACATTACAGCAGGAAAAACATTACAGGGTGTGCCTGTTCAATGAATGCAGTTTATCAGATTGCACATTTACATTAATTTTGAAGACTGTTAGAAAATGTTTACAGTTCCATTAAATTAAAGCTCTGAAGTTAATCTATGCTTCCTATAAACCAGATTCACTGGAGCTCTGCTCCAGTGCACAAACCATCTAAGTGCATCCACATCCAAGTTCACAAAATGTTTAAAAGCAGAAGTGTAGAATCATAGAATGTATTTTTTAAGATATATTTACTGGGCAAGCCCGTCCTCTGCTCTCCGGCGCTGGACGTTTGTGATTGAGATGATTGGTAGGACAGAGTACATAGCGTCACACACAGGACATTTACATATTTACAGTGTCATCATTTTACTCTTACCAGCTGCTCAGATTTCACGCAGAAGAGCTGCACTGTCTTTGCAACATTCTTGGCCACAGCAACAGTCAGTCCCGGATCTACCAGTCCTACACTGAGCTCACTGGAAGATGACAAACATTTAGGTTTAGGGTAAAAATCACAGCCACAAATCACACTGTCAGAATATTTAACCCGGTGAAACCTGTCACCATACTTCCCTCTGTAAGAATCCTTTATTAACAAAGGAATGACTGCGAAACAAATTTCACATCTAAAACAACCTTTTAATAATCTTAATGTAATGGGACAGCAGGGCTGTCATCTTAATCAGGTGAAGCACCCTGACAGCCTGCAACCCTGGTGGACACTCTAGGAGGGTAGGACCTTCTAGATAGACCCAAATGCAGATGAGATGGAGCAGGGAAAAGAGGCAAAACTGAAAAAGAACCAGGCAGCAGTAAGAGGGTTTGAACTGAAGGAGTAGAGGACTAAGAGAACACAGTACTACAGTACAGTGAGCGTTAGGGGGACTCTGCACTTAGGAAGAGAGAGTATGGTGAGTGCTTAATGGAAACATAGTGGAGGGAGAGAGCTCACCCAACCAGATGGGATAGATTTACAGTTGAGCAAACCTCTAGCCACTCCTAACTAAAATAAAGGAATGGAGCAAAGCGCCAGTATACTTGTGCAGTCTGGGGCACAAACTCAAGTCTGCTCGACTCAAGGATCCAGGCTCTGTTCACCACTCTATGGGTGGGACAGGACAAACAACTGAGACCAAGACACACAACTGAAAGAGAGGGGAGACACTTTAGACAAGCACAAGGAAGACTGTCCTTCATCGAACTGGACAGAAAAGACAACTGGAGAAATACAGATTACCAGTGAAATTAGGGTACTTGCAGCACACCACAGGACTTTGCAAAGAGTGACCTTTGTGGAGCTGTTATATAGTGGGGAAGTCACTTATGGGAGATCAGACTGACGAACACTGATCAATTCCCAGCTTGTAGCCTCCCTCTGGTGGTGGCCCACAGCACTGCGTGCAACCTGTTACACTTAATCTCCCAAAACTGCTTCAGGTTTTAAGTACAGTCTCATTGCATGATTCCAATTTAAGGGCTCAATTTACATTATATAAACCTTTAGAGTGAATTCACACCGAGTGACAAATTTCCTCAAGTATCTCATATAATTATAGGCATTAACAAGTAATGTTTCCTGTTAGAACCATTGCTAGACAGATGAAGGCTGGACAGACACAGGTATAAATCAAATTTCTGGAAAATTCTAGCAATTAATAGTTAATAGTACTTACAACAATGGCTGCAACACTCAAATGTGTAATGGGGACACAAACCTGCCAATGGTTTTAATGATGCTCTCCATCTCATCAGTAGAAGGAGGGCTCTGCCCCCCCTGTGGGAACACCAAGTTGATGGGGTCAAACAGACGAGAAAGTGATTTGGATAGGTAGGCTGCTTCATATGGCTGAAGAGAGCTCTTCAGGGCTTTCTCTGGACTGTGTGAAGAAAACAAGAACCATTATAAAGATGAAAGTCATAGAAGTAAAATGGTCTGATCTCCACATTAATCTTTTTAATATAGGGAGACAAAGAGAGGTTGTTATCTTAACATTGTTTTAATAACTTTCATAAAAACAAAAGACTGAGTGCATTCAGATTTATTCACAGTTCAATCAGCTTTTTAGGGGAAAACAATCTAGTCCAGTACTGTTTATCTCAGGGGTCATACAATCATCTCAGATTCAGACTCAGACTCACTCATAATCCTGTTTAATTCTTGTGAAGAGATCCTGAGTGTCAGATTCAGATCCGGTGAGATCCAGGTCGAGGCCCGAGCTACTGCTCCCCAGCGCCCCCTGTATGTTGGTACTGTACTGCTGCAGCCGCTTCCACAAATCATTATACAGCCTAAGGAGTTTGGGATATTCTCCCTCTAGGGCTTGCTTCAGAAACGTGGATGCTACAAGAAAGGGGGTGTGAATTATGTCCATTCCATTTGAACATCTGTTCATAGAAATGATTTCAATTAGGTTTAGAGGGTCTACATGTTTGAGAGCATGAAGACCTATTTAACTGCAGAAATATGATTTTAGCTGGTTGGTCATGTGTGAATGAAGTCAACGGGAAAGGACGTATGCAGTTACATCTAAATGAGCTCTTGACACTTGATTTCTCATTTTCTATTTCTGACATTCTCTTACAAATATCCTGGCACTAAGCATGGGGTAAGATGGGGAGCACCTCCAACCCAACACAAGTTCATAGATGGCAAAACAATGAAGAAAGAGCCTAAATGAGCTCTCGTTGCTTTTGAGTGGTAAGATTTATTTCAAAGCGTGTCACCAATGCTAAGGCTCTGCTAAAAGGATCACTGCTGCAGGCAATTCTGCTTGATTTTTATGGTTTTGGTTTATTTGTTTGAAAACCATATAATGGAGATCATCAGTCTGAAGGGTGCTAGAGTCACACTCATTCATTGGAAAAAAAAAAACAAAAACAAAAAAACTTTCCTGAAAAGTGCTAAAAGCATCATCACTTGCATAATAAACATAACCACTATAATAGACATGTTTTATTTTCCTTTATTACTATTTTACTATGTAAAATGTACTATCTAGCAAGGTTGTGTAATAGATTTGGCAGCACAATTTACATATTTACCCATAACAAACCATCACAGTCACTTTCATCCAGCTCATCTAACCAACTATCACAGACACACTCAAGCTTTATCTTTTGGCTTTACAGTAAAACCCAAGTTAGCATTCTGTAGTATACACAGTAATATACTAGCTGGTATTCTGTCTCCTATAAAAGCAAGAAAAATCACAAATTTCCCAAAAGTAGTGAGAGAAGAATAAATAGAAGATTGAATGTTGCTTTTGTAAACTTTTGTGTTTACTGTTTAGGGTGTGTAAGGGTTTTCTGAGTTTTAGTTTTTTTTTTAATGCTGTGCCATTTGAGGGATCAAAGGTCATGTGAATTCATTGTTTTTGAATTGCCCTTATTCTATTTCTCTGAATTTTCTGAAAGTTTTCATAAGGTTAGGACATAGATGGTAAAATCCCTAAATTCTTTGCAAATGAAAAATGTTGTTCTTAAACTACTGGACTGATGGAACAGTTTGTTTTCCGCACATTGGTGAACCTTGACACATCCTTGCTAATAAACAACTAAACCTTTTCATGAATACACCTTTAAGTTCCAAATCAGGTTATTTTATCATTCCAGTCTTCCCAGTCTTGAAGCACCTGTGCCCAATTTTTGGAAATAGTGATATTTATTCATTGCTACAAGATAAATGACAGCAGAGCATGGCTTACCTAGTTAATGCTCATGACTAAGACGACTGATAGTGAGGAGTAAAGGCCAGCCTGTCTGCAACCACAGACTGGTCAGAGTGCCTATATTCACCCCTGTTCACTGCTAAATGTGTGCGTGTCACTCATCTGGTGAAGAGATGGCACCAGGATGCACTATAGGAAGAAGGCAAGCCAGCAAGAGCAGTATGATGGTCTGGGAAATGTTCTCTTGGATACCCTTGGGTCTGGCATTCATGTGGATATTATTTTGATACATACCACCTATTTCAACATTGTTGGACACCAAGTATACCCCTTCAGGGCAACAGTATTCCCCAATGGCAGTAGCCCATTTTAGGAAGATAAAATGCCCTACCACACAGCAAAAATTGTTAAGGAATGGTTTGAGGAAAAGCCAAGAGAGCTCGAGGTATTGACTTGGCTTCCAAATTCCCCTAATCTCAATCTAACCAAGCCGATCCACTAAAGCCCAACCTCACAACTGTTGCCAACATATTGGTGACATATATTACAAGACACTTTCATAGGACACATGGAGTCCATACCTTGATGGGTCAGAGCTGCTTTGGCAGGGGGCTACAAAATATTAGTTGTAATGTTGTAGCTGACTGGTGTATATTGCTAAGTATAAGTGAAATGAGACGCTTGGTTAACTTTGGCAACAGTAAAGTAAGACCTGAAAGCAAAGTAAAGTAAGACCTGAAAGTGAATCTGAACACACCAGGGGGAAGATGAAAGGCCACCGTGATTCCACAGAGGTCTGGATACAAATAAATTCATCCATTTACATACAACAACTGATTTAGGTAATTGACCTGAATAGCAGGGCAGAAAAGTCCAAAGAGGCACATAAATTGTCACTTACCTTCTGTAGCTTTCTGGAGTTCCACAGACAACATACGTGTGACTGCATTCCAGAAAACATACAATATGTCTGGTTTTCCATCCTTCATAAGAAGAGAAAGACAGAAGGTAATAGTGGTTTTAACACAAATCCTCAAAAAACAATCAAAGCACCCCCTGCACATGCACATACACTCGCATTCATGTACGCATGCATACATGCAATACTGGAGGGTGACACAGGAGTTCCCCCCCCCCAACCCTCATCCAGACCCTCAAGTGCACTACAGGCCAGGTGACATGCTAAGCACATTTTGTCCACTCACATGGCTTCCAAAAGACACAATATATGAATAAAGTAATGATGTACTTCAAAGCACGACAAATTAATGAACTGTTTTATATTTAACAGAAACAGACATAGAATACAGAATGCTGAAGTGGCCCAGAGGCAGATACAAATTCTGGATGTGATGGACCTAGGATGAGTGCTCCCCACTGCCCCACAAACAGAGGCTTGGGTGGACACAAATACATAAAGAGGCATAATCCCAGACCATGAGGGCTGCGGGACTAGAGTGCACTACATTAACTAATTAAGAGGGGTACTCAGAAATTAGAGCAGGGACAATTTAGAAACTAAGCTTGAAGAGGAGCCTTTAAATAGGCCCCTTGACAGATGGAGCCGGTTGCCATTAATTAGTGAGTGGCAGCTGACTGCCTCAACCTTTATGAGGTTTTTAGGTCAGGTGAGTTTGCTAGCCAATCAAACACAGCGATACTGTGTTTATTATACCAGGTATTGGTACTTTTGGCAGTGTGGGCAGGTGCCAAGTCCTGCTGGAAAATGAAATCCGCATCTCCATAAAGCTCGTCAGCAGAGGGAAGCATGAAGTGCTCTAAAATGTCCTGGTAGATGGCTGTGCCGACTTTGGACTTGATATAACACAGTGGACCAACACCAGCAGATGACACAGCTCCCCAAACCATCACTGATTGTGGAAACTTCACACTGGACCTCAAGCAGCTTGGATTGTGTGCCTCTCCACTCTTCCTCCACACTCTGGGACCTTGATTTCCAAATGAAATGCAAAACGTACTGTCATCTGAAAACAGGACTTTGGACCACTGAGCTACAGTCCAGTCCTTTGTCTCCTTGGCCCAGGTAAGACACTTCTGACGTTGTCTCTGAGTCATCAGTGGCTTGACACAAGGAATGCAACAGTCGTAGGCCACGTCCTGGATATGTCTGTGTGTGGTGGCTCTTGAAGCACCTACTCTCGCAGCAGTCCACTCCTTGTGAATCTCCCCCAAATTCTTGAATCGCCTTTTCTTGACGATCCTTTCAAGGCTGCGGCTATCCCTGTTGCTTGTGCACTTTTTATCTACAACACTTTCCTTCCACTCAACTTTCCATTTATATGCTTGGATACAGCACTCTGTGAACAGCCAGCTAGACATCTCTCAAGTCAGCAGTCTTCCCCATGATTGTGTAGCCTACTCAACCAGACTGAGGGACCATTTAAAGGCTTAGGAAACCTTTGCAGGTATTTTTTGTTGATTAGATGATTGTTGGGTCTGCACAGGTTAGAGTTTAAACCAGCCAATGCCACAAGAAAACACCATGGAGAAATGCTACTGTAGTGCAGATATAAAGCGCGATGAAGAAAATCTACCCTAATGCAGGTGGTACGCATACACACATATGCCCCCTATACTAGTATTAACTAAGCGAGTTTGCAGCATTTTTTCTACAATAGCATACAAGGCATTAGGCGTCTATATCCAGCAATGAGCCTGTATCCTCTCCATCACCACGTAAAGTTAAAATGTCCCAGTTTAGTGCTATTAACAAGGAAATTCTATTTAATACAATGAGTAACCTCAAACTATTCACATGTAGCCTCACACTTTAGCCATCAGCTTTTTAAAGAATGTGTTTGTCACTAGCAATCGACAGTAACCACAGTAAAACTCAAGACAGTAAACACCTCACTGATGTGTGGTGTTTTTCCCCCAACACATAAAAAAACTGCTATTATGTAGAAAGAAAAAAAAGAAAAATATGGAAGCAAGTCTGTTAAGTAATATTAGACCCAATTCAAATCTACCTTTTACTGGGAAAATCGTGAGAAAACTGTCTTCAGGCAACTTATTGGTTTTCTGTCCTTTAATAGCTGTGTAGACAAAATTGAAATTAGGATTTGGGCCTACTCATAGGACCAAGACTGCCCTAGTTAAGGTAGTTTGACTTTAGTTTAAATACTGGGTAGATAACAGTTTTACTACTGTTCGATCTCAGTGCTGCCTTTCATAGCACTGTTCATAAAATTGTTATAAACAGATGTGAGAGGTGGGTTGGACTCTCAGTGAACTATTAGAATGGTTCAGTTTCTACCTATAAGGCACAAATTACTTTCTGGAAATAGAAAATACATTTTCCTGAAAGAGAACTGGTGACCCGTGTTGACTCATTCATGCTTTTATTTTTAGCAGGGCTAATTACTGTAAAGGCCTCGTAACAGGACTCACCAAAAAAGACAAACAGCTTCATTTGACTCAGAGTTCTGACTAAGAGGATGAGGACATGTCACCCCATTCTTAAGACCTTACACTACCTACCAGTATGTTACAGAGCTGACTTTAAAGGTACTATTACTGGTCTATATGTCACATAATGGTGTAGGACCAGCGTATCTACCTGACATGCTGCAGCAATATGAGCCAAGCAGTACGCTTAGATCAGCAGGAACTAATCAGTTAGTCTTAAAAGTAAAATGTTTTTAAATCTGAACTAAAACTTTCTTATTTAACCAGACCTTCAGCGCAGTCCTTTAGCACTACAATGCACATATTTATATAATTCTTAATTTATTGTCTTTTTATATTTAGTATTAATCAATATTAATCAGTATATTCAGTATTAATCAAATTGAGATTTTAGCATTTTAATTCTTAATAATGTGTAAACCTCTACTACAATGTATTACAATGGCTGTGTGTGTGGGAAAGAAGTTAATCACAAAAAGTCATCTATAGAGCCACAAGTGTGATGTCATTTTCCGCTAATGTGCCTGAAGCAGCACAATACGTGCCATGCTACCAGATCACTGCATGTAAAGGTGAAACACACACAAATATTATAGGTATACTTCTTTTTATACCTTAATGATCTCATCAATGAAACACACGTGTGTGACAGGGTCCCTCTTTTTGGTCAGGACCCTCTGAAGGTGCTGTACCTGTACATTGAGAGAAAAGATTAAGGTTAGGGTAAGAGACATCATGAAATGTCAGGTCAATATCCTCTGTATCATGGCTTGCACAATATGTTGTACTAGCTGCACTAACACTAACTATTTAAATACTTTAATTGCATTTTTTCCTGTCCTACCTGACTGCAGGCAACATATATCTGGTCCATCAGTTTCTCCAGGTTAGTCCAAAGGGCAGCACGGAAAGTAGCAGTGTTTCCTGGAGTAGGCATTACTGCCCTCCCTGGAGCACCTATGTACAGTATATGTACAGTATATAAAATCACATACAATACATTCTCTCACACACACACACACACAAAATATAACATGAACTGATCCACAGTCAAAAGCAGTCACAAGATCAAAAAAGGAATGTATAACAAAAATCATCAAAATATCGCAGAGTGCCCAGGAGGGATGACCTTTCAAAGTGTAAATTTACACTGGAAAAAGAGGTTTTAATACATTGACAGCACGTGAGAAGTTAAGAGTCGGGGCAGAAGCCCAAGTCTGACATGCACGGCCCATCACGTATTTAAAAAAAATGCCATGCCATCATCTGATACAACACCACACTGTGATGTATATGAAGTCCAGTGACAACACCAATATTTTTGTTCCACAATCTGCCAAGGACACATTGAATCTGCTGTCTTCACAGAACTGCACACCAGTCACTGTGCACATTACAGAACCCCATATATATATATATATATATGCATACACACACACACACACACACACACACACACACACACACACACACACACACACACACACACACATTTTATATATATATATATATATATATATATTATATATATATATATATATATATATATATATATATATATATATATATATATAAAATGTGTGTGTATGTATGTATGTATGTATGTATGCGTGTATAAAATGTTCATATCATATATATGATGTATAGAAATATATGATATGCCTTTGATGTGTGCTGTCCCTGTAATTTAATCTCATGTTTTGATTTCTATCATGTTACATTAAGCCAGGAATTAACCCACCCACGCCACCAGGAAAAAAAACCAACCTCTATTGTTTGTAGGTTGAGTGAGGACTTTAATGTCAAGGGCGCTGGTTACACTGTCCTGGACGAATGATTTGTACCCCTCCACCACACTGTTGACAGTCTCCCTCAGACTGCCCAGGTTATAGAACACCTGCAGTGCTGTGCCCACCTGGGATGGGTTCTGTGGTCACAACAGACAGAGAACAGCCAAGAGTTAGATGATTACAAAGACAAGTACACACTGAAACCTGAATTATTACTGCTGTACACACTGAAACCCGAATTATTACTGCTGTACACACTGAAACCTGTTTTTGTGTTGTTGTTTTTTTACCCCACTTCCCCCTGTAAAACCCGTCCAAACAGGGTTTTAGATTAAAGATGAGACAAACTGGCACATCTGGAAAATATACCAATAAATAGCTGCTCAGGTAACACAGATTTTCAATATCACTTGAACATTCTTAATTATAGGTTGAATTCTTAATTGAATCAATTTTATATTGAAAGAGTCCACAAATCACTATGTATGTAATGTGTGTCTGTGTGTGTGGTGTATACCAATCATTCACCTTGAGACTACAAGTCAAGGTAAGCTGCTAATTTTAACAGTAGCCTCTAAAAGTATGACACCATGGTGAAGGGAGGGTTATTTTAGCAAGTTAGTGATGGACGTTATTAAAAATGTGCAGGAAAACACAGCCTTGATCAAATGTTGACAGTTGTTCCTTAGCTGGGCTCAGAAGAGCAGAGATGACCTTATACTAAGAGTGTGCACATCTTTAATATCCTGAGTGTATCAGCCAGACATTAGGGACAAACATTAATTAATAACACTGTAGCATGCATTGGACATCTGTATGGATTCTTCGCACTGATAGGACCTTATTTCTTCCTTTTCATTTCTGGTAGATACATTTCCACATCATATCTTTGGATGTGCATGAGATGTCCTTAAAAAACTTCAAAACATACCTGAGTCCAGGGGAACCAGTACATTTCATAGTTTCATATAGATGAAATCAGGAAGGGTTCTCTAGGCCACAACACAAATGTGCATTTTTGACATGCAACCAAGTGCATTGCAGAGCAATTTCCAAGGTTTCAAGCAGGTTAGTTAAGGTGAGTCATAAGTGAGTGTGTTCTTACCTGAATCTCCATGCTCTGCTCAAGCAGTCTTTTGGCCTGGTTCTCTACCTCCAGACGTGCACGGCTGATGAACAGCAGGTCGTTCTCTATGACATCAATGCCAGACAGATCCACCCCCTGAGACAAGTAGTCTAGGAGACATCAAAACAACCTACATTTTACAATAGTCCTTGTTCTTTTGATTTCAGGTTTTGTTTCTTTGCCAATTTACATACAAGACTACAGAGAGGGATTTATAAAAGGATAATGGGGACAAATCTATCTAACATGGCTCAGTCATAATATATCTAACAGAATTTTAGCATGTTACTAGATGTTATTTCACTCACAGACTTTTAAAACATATTTTAAAACTTCCATTTGCCAAAAGTAATTGCCAACGGCTGTAATTCTATTGATATGCTTCCCGGACACATCAGTAAAAGCTTTCTGAACTTGATGTACACTGAAATAAGAACTTCCTGATATCTGTGCTGCTTGTGGTTTTTAATGGTTAAGTGAAGTTTTAAAGGTTTTAGTGAATCAGGGACCAGCCCTTTTTTCCCTGCAAAGGCGATCAGACCTACAGCAATCAGACCTACCATAGCTAATCATCGCAGTGCTTTTTACAATTTTTACAATTTTAAAAGGCATGAATGGATACTGAACTACTAATTTGCCAAAGGATTAATTCATTTATCCTTTATTTAAAAGGAATGTGGAATAAAATATGTAAAACATATTACTGGGAAAAGCACATTTGTCTGAGTATGAAAATGCATTATTTACAAATAAATGCATTATTTGTAAACCAAATGTCTCAATATATTTAAGAATATCTTTCACAAGTCACATTGTTTTACTATGTATTATATGCTTTAAATGATGTTTGATTTTAACTTAAATGACTGAACTGCATATTAAACAATTTACAAATTCATTTCACCTTCCTTACATTTTTCCTGGTATATTTCATGAAATGGCCACATATTTTGAGTTGAGAGTTTCAAAATTTTCAAGCTGATAATTTTCATGCAATGTATATTTTCATTCTTAAAACACTGATGGTTTACCATATCTATCCAGTAATCCTAAATTCAACCAATGCTTGGCTGATGTAAATTTCACCTGAACACTAAACCTAGGGAGACATTTTGTGATGAAACACAGCATGGCAATAATGTAAAAAACAAAAAACAAACAAAAAACAAAAAACAAACAAACAAAAAATCAACACCACCCACAGACATCTTTGGCTCTCTGCATTGTACTACTTTATCCCAGTGTTTACCATATAAAAACAAGAGTTCTGCCAAAATGTTGGGGTGTTTTCATAGAGTCTACTTCATTTTATTGTCTTCCATTTAGAGCAGATACCAGCTCTGTCTAAAGAGCAACTCCAGCAAAGGGCACTGCTGTGTGGCCAGTCTCGAAAGGGTTAAATATGTTACAAAAGACAAATAAGCGAGCAGAGGAGGGTGATGAAGGAGGAGAGAGGGAGGAGCTGGACTGAGGAGACAGGCGTAGGTAAGACTGATATAGAACGCTTGGAGCAGACAGAGGGAAACAGGCAAGTGATGAAGAGAAGAAAAGCACGATTCTCTGCATCTGATACACGACTCAGTTTTAAACATTTCTACATCGACTGATGGGAGATGCGAGAGAGAGGAGACGCATATCCAAGCTTCTGCCAAGGCTCTCTTCAAACAACTCAACAGAGTCAAGAGCTCAAGCCTTCTGTGCATTTAGACAAGGTACAAATCTCTCCTGGATGGTAAAGTAAAGGAATATGGCATGGAATTTTATAGATAGACCCGAAAAATTCTAAAGCCATGGATTTCAGCATGAAGCTAAGGAACACAGGAGAAAACCAGGGATTAGGACAGAAATATCTTTAAAACAGCATGTTTTACATACAATGTAATTGCATTTATTTATATAGCTAGACATGAAGTCTTTATATTAACATCCCACATAGTGGAAAAGATTAAATCTACCTGTGCTGTATTAAAAAAAACAAACAAACAAAAAAAAAGTATTTTACATAGATCCTCTGGTTCTTTTGCAGTATTATGTAAATATCTAGATGTGTGTAACAGTTGTGGTATCAAAATAAAACAATGGGCCTTATGCAAGCTCATAAGAACAGATAAATTCTTAACCTGTGACTAAAGCTACATTCTATTTTATGTTACAAAAGAATTAGCCATGTACTGATTAATGGGATGTGTCCATTTCATTATTTTATTTATCTATTTTTTATCTTGAATATAAATTTTCTTTTTCCATTTTATAATCTAATTTCAAAATGAACCAAACCTGCTGTATTTCATTGATGAATTCATTCATAAGTACCACTCTGGTCTTTGAGAGGAGGAGCGTTGTCCTTCTTACTTTCAACATTCTGATGAACAACACTGGGTAAAGTGCTTTCACCAAACCTAAGGTTAACCACCCTCAGAGATATTTTGAGGGCATCAAATTTGGGATAAGGCCATGAAATTGTTCTTGCATATGGTTCATTACCTTCAAAGAAAAGGGTTAGGAACTCAAACACTCACCAAGTCTATTGTTGGATTAGGATAAAACAACCAGTATCCTGTTATGACTAGCAATTCTCCAATTATTATGATGCACCTGGGTTTAATGAATATAAGTAACTTTCTGCTAAATTACAAATTAGTTGAACTGGAGTTATGTAAAACAGATTTTCCTTAAAAAAATAAAATAAAAATCAAATCGATAGGTCTCCAAAAAATGTCACCGATATAATAGAATGACCTGTCAGCCAAAAAGGTTGTGACTTGGTGTGACATCCACAACAGATTGCTAGGATTAGGCATACACTAACTTGTTCTTTGTGTTTTCTAGAAATCAACGTCTGAATTCATGGAGAAGGAGCTGCCATTTTCTGTGAATCAGATTCTGTGAATCTTGAGGGTGGTTAACACATATGTAAACCATGCTGAAATTAATTAGCCCTGCCTTCTGGTTCAAAATAAAAGCCTGTGACTTTGAGATTACACCCTCCTCATCCTACTGAAGCTAAATGTGGGTAACCCTATCCATAACCCTAGATGTGGATTACAGGAGGTGGAATATGATTCAGTCCCTGAACACAAAGACAAAAACGTACGGCAAGATGCCCAGTATGGGAACACCTAATCTGAGCTCTCTCATTTAGATGAGATGAATTCTGTTTAAGGATCACAAGCCTTACAATACACAGGACATTGTCATTTAGCTAACACAAAGAACAAAAAGCTAAAGAAAACGCTGAAAACAAGACAGCTTTTATGTCAAGATCACGTGGATATTATAATGCAAAAACGCATCCCACGCTTTGAGAAGGAACAGCAGTGTGTGTCTTCATCTCTCACATCCTCCTACAGATTCTTGTGCACAGGAATACAAATTGTAAGTCTGAAGATGCTTGGATTTTCAAGTACCTCAAAATAAGGATAAAGCCAAACAAAGTGGTGTTTAGGCAGACATCAGGCGGTTACCTAGTCCTGAACTGGTTTTTATATTAAAACAGCATGGCCTGAAGGCAGCTATAGCTGAGGCAATCTTCAGATCCCTGGATCCGTTAGCCTCTGTACTGGTTGCCCCAAAACATTAAGGAAGCACACATCTATTATGCCACAGAGCCAGAAGACAAAAGAGATAAAATGGTTAGCATATGAAACCTTTATATACCAGCTATTTAGTTGCATTTGGTATACAAGTTCATCACAGGTAACTAGTGGAACAATTTTGGTAGTAAATATTTCCATAACTGATGTAGTTCAAAGCAGGATTTTACAAGTTAAAAACAATAAAGTGCCCTCCTTTAACTTTTGGATATACAGTCACTGTAAAGGATTCAGTATGAGCTGAACTGACAGCTGTGATTGTGACTAACTTTCAGCTGGGTTAAGGTTAACCCAACAGGTTACAAAACATTGAGGACTGACGTATATAAGCTGAACTGAGATGGGGGGGAAACAAAAAACAAAAATAGATGCATGTCCAAAGAGGGAAAGACAATGAATCTCTACTTGTCTAACCATTAAATAAACCCTTGGCTTTCTCTACAGAACAAAGCATACATAAGTCATCATGAACAACAACAACACAGTCCTTGACAACGCTGAACCATTCAACCCCTTTGGAATGAACCTGCTCACTACTTATCCCATCAGCTTCCAGGTGACCCTGACAAGTTTTCTAATGATAGAGATTGTGCTTGGTCTGAGCAGCAACCTGACTGTGTTGGCTCTCTACTGCATGAAGTCCAACCTGGTTAGCTCTGTCAGCAGCATAGTCACTATGAACCTGCATGTGCTTGATGTGCTCGTGTGTGTGGGCTGTGTCCCATTCACCATTGTAGTTGTGTTGCTGCCACTGGAGGAAGACACTGCACTTGTATACTGCTTCCACGAGGCATGCGTATCCTTTGCCAGCATAGCAACTGCTGCCAATGTGTTAGCCATTACCCTGAGCCGCTATGACATCTCTGTACGTCCAGCAAACCGTGTCCTAACCATGGAACGAACAGTGGTACTGCTGGGATTTATTTGGGCTCTGTCCTTACTTAGCTTCCTGGTACCCTTCATGGAAGTCGGCTTCTTCAGCCAGGCAGGGTTTGAGAGGAACCAGACATTTCAAATGGACAACAACCAGGACTCCACAGAGCTCCAGCTTTACTATCACTTACTAGCACAGATTCCCATCTTCTTCTTCACTGTTGTGGTCATGCTGGTTACATACTACAAAATCCTTCAGACACTCAACATCCATATAGGAACTCGATTCCATAAGGCATCCAAAAAGAAATCAGTGACAAAAAAGACCATCTCCATGACTACCCCACAGACGGAGCCCATAGATGTCTCACAGAGCAGTGGTGGTCAGAATCCTCCACTAGCTATGCGCACATCTGTCTCAGTGATCATTGCCCTGCGAAGGGCCATCAAGCGGCACAGAGAACGACGCAAACGGCAAAAAAGGGTCTTTAAAATGTCTCTGCTCATTGTCTCCACATTTCTGCTGTGCTGGACTCCCATCACTGTGGCCAACACCATCTTTCTGAGTGCAGGATACAGCAACTTCATCATCAGTCTACGACTGGGCTTCTTGGTAATGGCCTATGGAACCACTGTCTTCCACCCACTCCTCTATGCTTTCACACGGCAGAAGCTTCAGAAGGTTCTCAAGAGCAAGATGAGAAAGCCAGGGGAGTGTGTGGTGGAGGCCGATCCTATGCCCACAAACACGGTCATTCACAATTTGTGGATCAAGTAGAATTTTTTTAAAAAGGTGACTTTTGAGAAGTCAAATTTCTAACAAAAATGTTTCTCATCTGAGGTTGTAGATTAAGTCTATTAAATGATGTCAGGCAAAAAAAAATGGTGGTTAAGTAAGGCACTAAAGCACTTATGTTTAAGAATTGTACAGTAGAACACATAGTAACAGTAAAACACATAGTAACAGTAGATTATTTATTGCTGTTTGATGTGATGCCAGTTATACAGGTGTTATGGATACATGAAAATGTACAAATACTGCATTTGTTTTGTAAATGCAGTAAGTCTTCCAAAAATCTGAGCAATGTATATACAGAAAAGACTAACATGTATGCACTGGCAACTGAACACGACATTTAATACATATAAATCATGTATTATTTTTATATAAAACATAATACAGAATACAACATGAATACAATGCAGTGTTACACATATAGTACACGCATACATTAAATGTATACTAATAAGAGCTAGACTTTTCAGACACTGGACAATCTCCTCCATCACACCTTATAAAGTAAGCAAACTCCAACCATCTCACCAGTCACCTGACTCTGTGGCCTATATGGTGTCATCATTTGGGGCTTTTGCTTCAGAGAATATAAATAAATAAATAAATAAATAAATAAATAAACAAATAAATAAGAGAATAGAATTATTTTTGACTTGCGTTCTTTTTGAAAACAGTGCACAGATTGGTGTTTTATTCTTTTGAATAATCTATTTGTACAAATATTTGGCCTGTAGCCAATAACTTGGTATGCTGTCTTTCAAAACCACTCTCCAACTGGCAACTGGCATTTTAAATCACATCTTTTTATAGGACCTAGAAAAGCAGGCAGCCCATACTGTCAGCAAATGTGTTGAGAAGTAGCAATGCAATGTCTGATAACGCTTGCCGAATTAGCAGGGCAAAACGGTCCACCATGTACGCTGAAAATCACCTCTAGCACTGTAACAGCATAACAAGGTCATCAGCAGCAGAAACAGGTCAAGTCACAATGTTTTACATGGATTAGCAGTCTGCAACAAACATGCTAATGTAATCATACATAGAGATGATGCACCCAGCAGTTACATACTATAACATCTGACGAAGTGTTAGCTAACAAAATTCTCAAACTAAGTTCATTTCAAAGCACATCCATTTTAAGCAATGAAATCAGTGCAGGCATAGGCTAAGCATTTTTTAAACATGACTAAAAAGCAATTTGACAGTGCAAAGACACTAGATAAACATACTGTACTGACAAAGCAAGCAAGTATTCCCTGCATTTAACTCGCTAAACAAAGCTCACAGCATGCTCCATCTGTCCTTTGAATGCTCACACTGGAGGTCAAAAAGCAGAATGAAACCACTTTGGTCTAAACTTAGTTAAGAGCTTTGCACTTAACAGAGCTCTCCAAATGGCTCATAAGGTAAAGGGTGCGGAGTCCTCATCAGATGCCTCTCTAGGTCATGTCACAATCATCACAACAAGACCCATAGAAGCAGGTCAGGTGGTTCAGAGGTGTTGGTGAAAAATGTTTGTCCTAATAATTTGTTTATAATAAGGACATGTCAGAGACCTACAGTACAGATACTGTGGGAGAGAAATCGGTCCAACGCAATGACGGGGCAGACAGGGACTGGGCAGAAACAAGAACATTGGATACAGCTCCTTCCTGAATGTAGGTGTGGGATTATGGAGGCTTCCCCAGGATAAACACCAAAAATGATTATGGTTTCTTCATGGTCATCACAGTGAACTGTGGTTTTTGCAAAAGACACAAGCCAAATTCGTTCAAAAGATGTGCGACTGAAGACTCTCAGACCTGCCTGTTCATTCTCTCTGTAAAGCAGCTTCCTCCTCCTCGAGTTCTAACATTTATTTATATTGCAGCATCTCCACAGCTGTTGCCATAGGGAAGAATTTAACCCCAGGTTAGGTAAAAGAAAAATGAAACTGTGTTCGATAACTTTACAATTAAAAGGTAGGCTAATATTAACTAACTTAGCTGCTTCATACCAAAATAGGGCAACACTAGCTAACTGGTATCTTTTTGCGCACTGTGTACTTCTCTCTCATAAAGAGAATTTGGTGCTTTGTGAACGATGAAGTTTTGAAATGTCTGAAAATATATGCAAATATATGCAAATCTAGCAACTGCTACTCTTGCCCTGAGGTTTCCTGAAGGAAAAAAAGTGAAGACTTTCTAATAAGATAATGGGTCTATTATGTCATACCATGCAGGTGTGATCTGAATGATCTGTTTAAAATTAAAAAAAATGTCCTCATTATTTAATCTGCAGTAAAATTATACAAGAATAAAAATAATAAAATTACACTGATTCCAAAAACAAGAAGGATTGACTGGTCAATCCAGCACAAATTTTTCACTAAAGACTTTATATAGTCAGTGAGTCTACCATCATCAGTCATAACACATTTATTTACAATACAGGGCTGCTTAGCTAGTTAAACAGGAAATATAGACCACCTAACCAGTACCTTCATTCAATACGTAAGTAAATCATTGCATTAATTCCAGTAGATAATCCTTTCAGCTCTTGCAAATGTCAAATGCTTTCTTGCAAAGGAAACACCCAGAACATTAAAGACATTAAGTACTATTTATTTTACCATTAGAAGTTTTCATGCAAGGAAGAATTCAAATGTCTTTCTTTAGATTTAATATTTAACTAAATTACCCATCTATCTACCTGTTCTGTGTTACACTCCATGTACCATCAGAGTAGGACAGCTTGTAAAGGATATTAGCCAGTCAGTGCAGTGCTGTTATTGTGTTTGTGCAGACTCAAAACAGGACTATAATTCAGTATTATTATAATCATATGGACCACTTTTAACAGAGTGACTTTTTTTTCTGCTCAAACATCAACCTAACCCTAACCTACGGAAGGAGGTGTATGGAATATGTTCCTTAAAATATGGTAACACCAGTTCAAAGTCCTCCAGAAATAATAAGATAAACTTGAACACAAGCACTGTAGCATTACTAGACCTCCCCCTAAACCAAATGAATGGCATCATCAAGAAAGAGAAGCCTAAACCCTGGGCTGTAAACCTATCCAGTCACCTCTGTATCCATATAGAGGAATAAGACGGAGCAAATACTTTCAGGATATCGGTGCAACATACAACACACTGGAAGCCATGTATACAGACCCAGATATACAGCAAATACTAAGGAAAGACTGATCAATGTACTAAACTACATATGTTTAGAGAACACAGGATCAGTACACCAATATACAGCATAGCATATACAGTATGATGGTGAACCAGGGCGTGGGTGAACCAGACAGCATGACAGCACTGCAAAGCTGAGCAAACTGTGCAAATTTCCTTTAATTGTAAGGTAAGACACAGAGCAGCATGTGAGCATATAGCATCTTATAGCATATGCTTTATATGTGTGGCTGGTATAACGCATCTGGTAAGAACACTGCTCCCCGTTCAATCCCCGTCTTGGCAAGTGACTCCTTGTCACTTGTCCTTGTGCAAGACTCCCAACACTACACATGCTTGCCTCTGTAACATGATTAAAAACTGTAGGTCATTGTGGATAAGTGGCTGCCAAATACAATTGTATTTTACTAACATTTCCAAGTGATGTCGCCATGGGGGGGGGCTAGGACAGTATGGGGGAGCCCAACTGAATGAGGGGGAAAAAGTGATGGAACCAGTACAGATGCTCAGATCAGGATTCTCTCTCCTGGGAATATTGTGAGAATGAAACCTGTACCACCACCCCTAACCTCCTTTCTCAATGCATGATGGGGCTGGCCTATTATCCAAACACAATACTCATTCAGAGGCGGGGTGGTTTCTCTGTTAAGTTCTTAACCTGTGCTTCACACGATGTGTAGAAAACATTCACACCCAAGAGAGAAGCATCACCGTGAATCACGTGGTGAAGTATCAACTCAGTCATTTTCTGAATTTTGCGCCACATGCTTTGTGTCTCATGTGTCCTGAAAATGAGCACAGACTTCACAGGAGGAAGTGTGAAGTTTGCCGTCCTCAGCGCAAACGTAAGCTGGTTAAACTTCTTTGAAACAGTGGCATCACCTTTAAACTTACTGCTATGGACAGTCCCAGATTTTATATGTATACACTGATCAGCCATAACATTAAAGTAAACAAAGTAAACAATATATTAACACCTTAAAAATATAAATATAGAAAACATTTAAATTCACACTAAATAATACCTAAGCCACCTACCTTAACACTAAATAAATGTTATATACTTTGTTGTCAGTTAATGTTGTAACCACTTATGCTGCACTGCTTAGCACTAATAACATCAGTTCACACAGAAAATGTGATTTTTCCACCTGTTAGGGGACCCTAACCATAACCCTAACCTTTACCCTAACTAACCATAACTCTAAGCCTAACTATCCCTAACCCTAACCCTAAGCCTAAACCTAACCCTAAGCCTAACCCTAAGCCTAACCCTAAGCCTAACCCTAAGCCTAACCCTAAGCCTAACCCTAAGCCTAACCCTAAGCCTAACCCTAAGCCTAACCCTAAGCCTAACCCACTCTGTGGCCACTACTTCAAGTCTTTGCAGAGCTCTCTACCAACAAAAATGTGCACGCAGAGAAAATGACCAGGCAGAAAACACTGTACCCACCCAACGCACTTCATGATTCATTTATTTTTGGATCTCTTTACAGGTGCCTGTTAAAAAGCACAGGGAACTGTGCCAAAGTGTGAGAAATAAAATTGTATTTAATGTATAGAATGCTTAAGAATTCATATACATACTAGTTATTGGTTGATTTCATATTTTCTTTACATATATGTTTGTGTGTGTTCCATTAGTGAATCTTCCGCTTTGGTCAAGTTAATGTTCATCATGCCACTGTGGTGGATTCACACACATTGCTAGCTAGCTTTTTGGGAGTTCTGGAATTTTAGAGTTATAGTGTCAAAAATATAATTTAGTAATCATACTGCATATGCTTATATACACTGTTTTAAATAACCCTCAGAATAAAACATCTCTGTAGTCACATTTCGCAGAACTGCATGTCTTAAATGTATTTACATACATTTAGTTATGTCTATCGATTAATTGGTTTGCATTCTTATAGATATAATGCACTAAAACAGATATTGGTTTCAACCAATGTGTAATTGGATATAATTTTTGTCCAATTTTAACAGTGCTAATTGATATCATATATAACGACCGTAGCATACGGTCAGCATGATGCCAACTGATACATTTATCCTGTAACTCATTACCCTCAGTATGGACTTGAACTAACCAGTCAGATCTTTGCCCAGTTTAGTTAATGTGGATGTGAATGGTGCTGCTCACTCACCTAGTTCGTTGAGACTCTGGGCTGCTTTACTCAGCTCCCGACTGCCCCCCTGTAGCTGACCCTGCAGACGCTTTGTCAGGTACAAGATTCGGATGATCCTCCTCAGCAGGTCACATGCCACCTGGGGCAGAAAAAAAATACAATCTGATGGATTAGGGTTAGGAACAGGTTTATAACAAAGACAATCTGATGGGTTAGGGTTACAACAAACAATACGATGGCATATGCAGAAGGTTTTTGCTTAATATCAATTTGGAAGTCATTGCAAATTGTTTATGCATCTACATGTCTGGAGTAATTTATGTGAAGCCCTTGTTTTATGAACGTGACATTTCCTGTACATTATAATTACAATTATTTGACATTACAATTCTCACTTAAATTTTGAATATGCAGTTTTTGCAGCAGATTTGCTCTCATTACAGATCTGTTTTTTTAATTAGATGTATGGTGTATGAAAAACCATATAATGGGATATTGCTTGTAATAATTATCAGAAGGGTCTACAGATTGTGTGAACAACACTCACCATGTTACTAATCTTGTCTATGAGTGTTTGCGTACAATTGTATGTCTTTTAGGCGGTGTGTGTGTAATACAACATATTGACATTTTCAGAAGGAACATTAAAAAACTTTGAAACCTCATTATTTTCTTTTTCTAATCAAATAGGAAGTAAAGGAAAAAATAATGGTCCGACAGCTTTTTTCAACCCAGCATCGAGTCCAATTTTTTTTTTTTATTCACGTGAATAAAAGTGTTCTTATTATGGCCTAATTACATGCATTCACAAAATAAATATGAAAGTAGAAAGGAGTTAAAGCCAACCACAAAGCCCCGAGGATGTAACCTGAATTAGAACAAACTGAAAACTATCACTATCACCATCATAATATCATATTACAACAGTGACTACAAAGAGTAGAAAAGGGCTCTTAAACCCAGGGTAGCGTGTTTCTCTGTACTGAACCGTCTGTCCTATGGGCAGTATTATAAATCTGTACTGAACTGCTAATAGGGGAATAGCATGGCTTGTACACACCTGCACTTAAGTGTCTGTGCAAAAACTGCCAGTCTGAAAAACTAAAAAACTAAATTAAAAGTAATCCTTTGTGCTTGGTTGCCAGTGATATGATGAAACTTAAGTGAATTTTGCTTTTTGATCTTTTTTAGTGACAAAAGATATAAATGTTACTAATACAGTGACAGAAAAAAAACTAAGATACCTGTAATCTTGCAAGCTGGGCAGTCCGAACCAGAATCTTATTATAAGGGTCAATGATCTTGGTTCTGATCCTGTGAGGGTTGGGGGTGGGGGGTAGAGAGAGACAAAGAGTGTTTATGATGACCAGCAACTGAATGCAAACACCAAGCTCTCATCCAGAATGTCAGGAATAAGGACTGCTACCTGTCCACGGCACTCTGCAATGCTGAAATCCTTGTCTGCATCATTTCAAGGACACCTATAGCAGACAAAAAAACAAAGGAAAACATACACATTCACAAAATCATATACATTCATTTTTAAAATGCAATTCCACACAGAGCACTTTGGTTTAGGAGCAAAGTGTAAAAACATTAAAAAAAAGAAATAGTTAGATTTTCTTTTTTAATCTCCATGTTTATACACACACAAGGAATTCAGCTAAAAGTAAATGTTTAACTATTGTCAGTGAAAGTCTTGTGGATTTTTGTAGATGCGTGGACCAGGTGATTAAATCAGTGATCCAACTTCTGACTGAACCAGTTATACAATCTCCAACTTTAGCTTATTTTTGGCTACAATATGTTTAAATGGGAAATATGAATACCAGTCCGATAGAAGGCCTTATATAATAGTCATATATACATATGCACAGTACAATGAAATGTTTATTTCCACAAATACCAGCTCTGCCATGCAGCCACTGCTGGGCTGTTGAGAGTGGCCCTTAAGGAAGCTGGGGTTCGAGCTGAAGACCAGCAATTATATGGCGCCCCTGGAGCTGAGAGGGTTAAGGACCTTGCTTAAAGGCCCAACAGTGGCTGCATGGCAGAGCAGGGATTCAAACCAACAACTTTCTGATTGAGAGCCCAAAGCCCTACTCACTAAATCAGACATTGGTCATAGAATTAAATATTTCTTTAAACAGAAAGTATGGAAGACTGAAGAAGAGGATGGGTAGTCATAATGCTAATTTAACTAGCATGTATACGACATAATTCCTACACAAGCGAGTCTATCAGGATTAAGTTAGCTAGTTTTCAATTTTAATCAAATAATGACATCTCAGATTTGTGCAAGAACCATGGAGGGGAATAATAATAATAATAATAATAATAATAATAATAATAATAATAATATTATTATTATTATTATTATTATTATTATTAACCTAGCCTGCACAGTCTTTAAACCTCAATCACATGAAACATGGATGGGATAACCTGACAGGGAACAGTGAAAACAGGGATAACCTGACAGGGAAAATCTAAAAAAAAAAAAAAAAACCTATAGACCTTTGTTTTCAGATTTACAATCAGAGAAAATAAATACACAATTTAAACCTCTCAATTTCATATGTTACCTAAACATCTTACCAGGTAGACAAACAGGCATGAACAAGATTACCTTCAAGAGATTCAATCCCTGTTGCCTGAGCTAGCAGGTCTTCGTGTGTAGCCACGACCTGTACAACATAAATATTGTGTTGGGCAATATATACGCTAACCTTTAATATATGAAAATAAAAGCATTCTTCTTTTACAACACTGTTTCCATCGGACGGGCGAAGCTCACCTGACAGTGGAGTTCTCTATCCAGCTGACTAATGCCTTGGGCGAGTTTGGCGAGGTGTTCAGCGATGACTGCATGGTGTATGGCATGCGCAGTGTATGCTTTCGCATCGAACTCTTCATTAACGAAATCCGCGTAACATTCTGTGTGAAATAAAACGACATAAAATCCATACTTGTTCAAAGCCTGCTGCAGTCTATACCCATCACAGACCCAACACAAATACCAGTCAGTATGAAAAATGAAAAACCGCAACAACTGAAGAATACAAAGACTAATATACACAAAATACGTGTTTGCAGTCATTAATATAAAATAACAAAGAAAACATCTACGACTTAAGTTACCATCTGTTAAAAGTGAATTCCTGGTTGACTCGTCTCCTCTGGCCTCCATTGCTGCCACATCAGTCATGACGAATAAATGTTGCGACGTATAAACAGCGAGCTGAATGTGTGGAGGACAGTTACCAGTCTGTGCCGCTAGAGGCACCCGCAAAATCAATGGGGTGAATGGAGATAAACAGGTAACAACGAAAAATAGAAATAGTTTCTTACCACTTGGTCAGGATCACCCTTTAATTTTGGAAAGTAGAAGTATGCATTACACCAAAATAGCAAAGGAAAATTACCTGTTTCTTTTTCAACAGCAAGCTATTTTTGGCAGTAGGACGCTTGCATTTCTGCTACTCCTGCGTTAGCTCACCAACCAATCAGCACGCAGTAGTGTCAGCTCACCAACCAATTAGCACTCGGTACTCAGAGTCATCGCTAACTCACTCGCGCGACGGCAGTACTTTTTTGATGAACAGGAAGTGTCCTCATAAATCGGCTCAGGCTGCCTGAGGGAAGTGTCACATGGGTTTCGTAACGGTGTTCATTTCCCGTTCGTGCAGATAAGCGAAATAATTATTCCCACGTACATCAATGAGAAAGCTGCAAGTTTCCACAAGCAAAGAATCCTAACCCTATTAAGTCTCCATTTACAATGGATAATAAATTATTTAATATTCTATAATAAACTATTCTGTTTCATATCAATGTCTATTTTTTCAATAGATTTTTAAAGTACCGCATTTACATCTTGAGACTTTTATTTTGAATACTATAACTCCCGGTAGCGAATGTGCATTGTATTGTTAAAGTAGTGAAGTTACTGTTGATGTTTTATACGCTTGTTCTCTCAGAACTTGACATAATGCAACGTAGCTAATGAATACTCGAATTTACAGAGCACAAACATGGAATATAAAAAGCCTGAAATATTTTATTAACTATGAATGTTTTTACTGTGTAATCACAGCTAATGTGTTAGCTAGCTAGCTAGCAAGCAAGCTCCTGGTTTCAGATAAGCCTGATGCAGTGGCAAAATTATTCTCCAGTGATTTGTATTCTTATTACGAAACTAACTTAAACTAGTAATCATGAAAACGATTTACTTATTGAGATCCGTTACTATGATATAATAAGCAAGTGTACTGCTTGGCTCATGGATTTGTTCGAGACTGGCAAAATTGTTAGAGTTTGTGCCCCAATGGTTCGCTATTCAAAGTAAGTTGAGAAATGGATTTGTCTAATTTTTCTGAGTGATTGAGTATGCTTGTACCGACACTGGTCGTTTTGCTCTGTTTTGTTTTGGTCGTCAGACTGGCGTTCAGATCCCTGGTGCGGAAGTATGACTGTGACATCTGTTTCACTCCTATGATAGTTGCGGATGATTTCTTGCGCTCGGGAAAAGCCAGAGACAGCGAACTGACCACTAACAACGGTATGTCTAAATGAATATTGACATTTTTCAGTTTTGCAAAAATGCTACATTTTTATGGTTCGAGTTTATCGTTCATCCAAACCAGGTGACCGACCTTTGATCATCCAGTTTGCTGCAAGGGATGCCCTAACCCTGGCTAAGGCTGCTTGCGTGGTCGCCCCCTTTTCCGATGGCGTAGACCTGAACTGTGGCTGTCCCCAAAGGTATTCCTATGTTAATATACAGTACACACAAGTAAAATCGGTTACAGTTTGAAGTTTGTTTATTTTACTGCACTTTTCTCTTGTTGTTATGCTGTTATTTTTTGTCATTTCAGATGGGCCATGGCAGAGGGGTATGGAGCATGTTTGATTAATAAACCACAACTTGTAAAAGATATGGTAAGACAGGTCAGGATTCAGGTTGACAATCCCAACTATGCAGTGTCCATTAAAATAAGGTATGGATGTACAGAACATACATACATTACTTATTTATTTAGATTCTGATTATTGCTTGCTTAAGTTTTCATTTGATATTTGTCTGCAGAGTTCATAGGGATGTGAGGAAAACTGTGGACCTTTGTCAGAAGGCAGAAGCAGCAGGTGTGTCCTGGATCACTGTCCATGGACGGACACCTGATGAGCGGCATCAACCAGTGCATCATGATGCAATCAGGACCATAAAGGACAGCCTCACCATCCCAGTTATTGCCAATGGTGATATCAGGAACCTCCAAGACATGGAGTCCATGCATGAGCTGACAGGGGTAGATGGTATGTGTCCTTCATCCATTTACTCATTAAATAATAAAAACCTGTTTTCAGCAAAATGATGTGGAAAAACTCTAAAGACTGCAGGGGTCAGTTTGTTGGGGTCAGCAGCAGTTTTGGACTGGCACATATGCAGCATCCTAATTTTCAACTCGACAACTAGTGAACTGTTTATTGCTTGTTTTGAATCATCAGTAGGCAAAAGTGCTCAAAAACTGGTAGGTTGCCTCAAGTCATTAGAAGACTCAGGGTTATTTTGAGACAAAATCAAAGTCAAATAATTTTCACATGCAAATCTGAAGAATCTATTATGGTGGAAATGAATGGGTGTTACTTAGGCGCTCCAATAAAGGCTATGCTAAATGGTAATGCTAATATAACCATGTTATATTAATGGTAATATGAATATAACATCATTATATTAATAATGTTAATATAATGATAATATGACCATTATAGATCCCGTGGCAGGCCATCAAAAGCAGTCTCTAAAATTTTCACTTTCTTCAGACATTCAGTGACTGAGTTCATGGGTTATTTTCATGTTACAGCACTCCCTGATGCACTTGTGACAAAATGACAGGAGTGCCTAAGATTTTTATGCATTACATATAGTAATTGCAACACGTTTTTGATAAATTATCAAAGTTTGGACTCTTGGTGATCAGATTTATGCAGGCTGCGTGAACAGTTTAGGACATTTTTGCAAAACATGGAAATTATCTCAAAATTTAAGTGGGTGGAACTAAACTGTTCTTGAGAGCTTTTTGTTAACCAGAAGCTAAATTTGTGCAGTTGCATCACCTTTAATCCAATCAGGCTCAATAGCATGGCATGGTTCAAGAATTTTTTTTCAAAGCAGAAAAATAAAAGCCATAAGAAACATGATGTCCAAAGTCTTTGATCCCTAAAGGATAGATTCTGTAATGCAGCATCTGCCAGATGATAAGGAAGGTTAGGGTTAGAGTTAGATCAACAGGGTTAGGGTTACGGTTAGATGAACAGACATACTTTGTCTAAGGGCATCAGGAACCAGTGAATATTTTGGACAGGTTATTTTGGGCAGCTGAGAAGTTTGCCACAGTAGCAAGAGTAACTTATAAGACAATAAATTAATTTGTATGGATAAAAAAAATGTTAAAAATATATTTATGTACATAGTTGCTAAGGCTCTCCCTAACCTTTGATAGGTGTGATGTCTGCCCGGGGGCTGCTAGCCAATCCAGCGCTGTTTGCAGGATTTGAGTCCACACCATTGCAGTGCTTGTGGGATTGGGTGGACATAGCCTTACAACATGGCACTCCTTTCGCCTGCTTCCACCATCACTTAATCTACATGCTGGAGCGCATCACTTCCCAGCCAGAGAGGAAAATATTCAACAGTTTATCAAGTACATCTGCAATCATTGACTACCTGCAAAACACCTATGGCTCCATAGAGTCATAAATATTCTTTTATCCCCATAGATGAACTTTTCCTAATGTTTTTTAAATGGAATAAAGATTGCTCAAAACTCACATCTCCATTTTTGTATTTATTTTTATCTATGACAACACAAGCTACATTTGGTCATTTACCTGAAGACTAAGAATTTGCAAGATTTAGTAATCTGTTATGTTTTATTAAAAACTGTAGTTTTCATATTTTATTTACTAATATTTCATTACGTTCTGTCTGCAAATTGGAAGGGTTTGAATTAAATGTTTGTGCTAGTCTGTCACAGATTCCATGTTTGGTCAATGTTACATTAGGCCAAAAACTATTAATTGCAGAAAATGTATTTTTGTCATTTAAGGGCAGGTAATCTCAAGTTTTTATGAGAAACACCTGTTCTCCAGTTTTAAGTACTGTTGGTTTTGCTTGACCTTATTCAGTCTTTAAGAGAGCATGTTTCCTTTAACCTGCATTCCAAGCTGAAATGCTTGTCCACAGGAAATCTGGCATAACTTTAAAGGGCCTACACCAATTTCCCCATCTCAGCCCCTAGACATTCATGTGTTCATTCCCACCAGTACACTTGCTAAATGCACCAGCCAGCCTCTGACTCTCCAAGGTAACACCCACAGGGCCGTTTGGGAGTGTGCAGAGGACACACCCAAAAGACAGGCAAAGGGACAGAGCAGCCTTACTCTGTTCTGCATTTACATTTGGCAGAAGCCATTGTCCAGAGCAACTTATAGAAACACTTGTAGTCTCAATCAAATGCACAGCCACTTGCACTCCAGGTAGTCTTTCCTTCAAGCTGGGGGCCTCTACCAGAGGCCTGGGAGCTTAAGGGTCCTGCATAGTATCTTAGCTGTTCCCAGGACTGCACTCTTCTAGACCAAGATCTCGGATGTTGACGATCCATACCTCAAGTATTTCGAACCTCAAGTACGACTCGGCTTGAAATACCATGCTTCAAGTCTCATGGAAGACAAGCATCGAGACTATTTTCTATCCTGGCTCCAGGATGGTGGAATGAACTTCCACTTGCTGTCTGGACAGCAGAGTCCCTTGTAGTATTCAAATGTAGACGGAAGACCAATCTATTCATGGAATATTTAAATGACAACTGACCCTGCTCCTATATTGACTAACCAAATTAGTACTTATTGTAGGGTATTGTTTATTATACTGATGTTGTCTAACAAACTCTAGTACTTATTGTTTATTGCACTTATCATTGTTTAAAATAGACCTTATGTATTTTGTACTTATAGGCATCAGCAGTGATCGCTGTATTTATACAGTGTTCTAGATCATTGGTATATTGGACTCTAACCTATTGCACTGGTTATGATGTATTCTATGAGTAAATGACAAAGCATTTTTGTAAGTCACTCTGGATAAGAGCGTCTACTAAATGCTGTAAATGTAAATGTCCATCACTACTATGTTCGATTGGTTATCCATTATCATCTTGTCTGTCTGTATCTGGAAGTCCAACAGGATCTTAGCAAAGTCACTAGAGTCTGGGAAAGCTGCTATATAAATTAAACTTAGACCTTGGACTTTCCAGCTCATACTCAGCACAAATGTTTTGGTCAGCAATACAGCTACTAAATGAAAGGTAAGATGGTAACGTGAGGAATTCTGCAATGACATCATTCTCAGAATACACACAAGATTTTAATCAAGTTACCAAAGCCATTCCATTATACATATGTATGATTTAGAACACAGTTCTGTGTAAATGCCTGTATACCCACTTGAAACCCAGGGAGGTTGACTTGATTAGTAAACTCACAAACAACAGAAAAAAAGTTTGTGATTCTGGGGAGGTGGGCACAACTGGGTAGAAACCAATGTTTCTGGAATCCCCCTAAATTTACTATATTGTTTTTGTAAATTATACAGACTTTGGAGATCATGTTTTTTAAAGCGATACAGATGAAAGAAGTACCTGTTTTTAGGGCCTTCTAAATATTGCCTTTTTCTTCACATCTTTAAAGTAAATACGGAAGCAGTGGAATAAAGGCCTTAAAACTACTTTGTGAATTTTGATTATTTGCTGAGGCTTCCTCACTTTTAAATCATCTGCCGGTTTTAAGCACTACTTTGTTCTTCCTTAGAGTCAGGCCAGACTCATCCCAAACAGCTCCATTATGTTGCATTTCTGAAACCCTCCGTGTTAACCGGTTGAGTGAAGGAAGCACTCTTCGTGCTGCTCCACGTGCGCCCAGCGCAGTGACGTGTAAAGCGTGAGACTGGCATGCGTGAGTGTGTAGCCATAACTTTTAAACTTTCGTTTTCTGTTATCGCAATTGTTTAAAGCTTTTTTCTTAGCTGATTGACACAGAGGTGAGTATAAGCAGGGTTGTTGTTGTTATTATTACTTCTATTACTCTAGTTCAGTTAATAGTAGTAGCATTATGCATGACAAATTTAGGCTAGGTATTTATTTAACGTTGATCTAAAGCTAGCTGCTATCTAAGATGGTTAGCTAACTCGCGGTCCTGGCTAGGGGGTTAGGGTTAGGGGATTAGAGGGTAGGGGTTAGGGGGTTACGGTTTGGTTAGCCCAAGGCTGTTGCCTATTCACTCTCATAACCCTAACCTAGGATGGAGACAAACCTCCCTGCAATTACAGTATCTCGCCTAAAACAATTGCGATATCGATAACGGTAGCTAGATAGTTGGCTAGCTAACTTCGCGTGATAGAAAATGTAGAATTTAGGTTTGTGTATAATGTTGGTGAATACAACAGACAGAAAACCAGAGCCAAATACTTAATCCAACATTGTATTATCCAACTAGCCAGCAAGGTGACTGAGTTACATTGTACTGTCTTCTTTGTTTGTTTCTACGTAATTTAGGCTTATATTATTGGCATATTGATTATTGATAGAAGGCTGTAACCTATTTGTTCTAGCTAAGGATTCTTTAAGTACATACAAATATGTAACATTTCTTTGCAGAATAAAATTTGATTTTGCATGTAATTTTGCATATTGTCCACACACACTAAATATGTTTAAATCCCGTCTACGGTATTAACTGCAGTTTGTGGGTACGTGATTGTCAGCGGATATTGTAGCCTGCACATTAAAAAAAATGTTTTTATGTAGTCTCATTTTATAAGCATATATTCTCATGTAAGGGTAGGATGTCATTAAGACTACTGTTTTTTCCCCAAATGCACCACATTTGATGAATTGTGGGTGATTGATGGTCTGGAAAGATACATCAGATAAATCGTCACAGTTCTCATAAACTAAGGTTTAGGATTAGGATTAGGGTTAGATCAACAGGGTTAGGGTTAGTATTAGGATTTCTCAGATGCATTTGAAGGATCCTACACACTGGGATGGGACTCCTAACCCACTGGTAGCCTTCAGTGTCTGCAGCTTTGTCCTAGGCTTTGAGACATGCCAAATGCAATGACAGTGTCATCATGGCAGCAAGCATGCAGGAATAGCAGCACCAAACACATTAACAGTCCTAAACAGACATACTCTTCAGACAGAAAAAAAACAGAAAATATATTTTACTGTTTTTTTCTATGTGGCACTTAATTATAATACATATTGTATTGTGACAAAAATAAAATTAATATTTACATAATTGTTATGACATTTATGTAATTTTCCATGTGTAATGACACATCAACTGTCTGATTCACATTTAATAGTCAGAATTGTTTTTCCATACAAAAGATTAATTGGTTGTTTTCAGCTATTAACGTTTTAGTGGGGTGATGTTCATACACAAAATCCTGTTATGAGGAATTAGACACATCTTTATGGCATAGCTTGAAGTGTGGAAAATATGATGAATTTGTAATAAGT